>NC_062519.1:18739953-18792453 GCF_022655615.1 Tachysurus fulvidraco
TTTTATTTCTATATGCACTTTTAAAAGGATCTCCACAAGAAAAAAACGTCAAGACATCAAACATGAGGAAGCATGAAGGCATTAAGCTGAACAGGAAGTGGGGAAGCGTTCTGGAATATCAGAGAAACTCCACTCCCTCTGGGAGAGATTGAGGCTGACATCAGAAGGTGTTTTTTACTCCTCACCACTGAGCACGTTTGGAGGAAACTCCCTTTCTGTACACTGAACATGTGACGATAATCAGCTAGACGATGAACTGTGATATTAATGACATCGTTATCGTAAACTACTCACACGGCTCCTGCTCTCAGGTCAGGATCAGGGCGTGTCAGTAGGAGAGATTTCTGGGCTCCTGAACCTCCATCAGTCCTTATATTCAACACAAACCCTTCATTTTCTCACAACATCCCACAATCCTGTGCTTTATTTCCAGCAGCAGCACAGACGAACATTTTCACACCACGATATTGTGATTGCGTTCACAGTTGTGAGGTCTGTGGTCACATCTACACGTGTTGGACCTTATTGTGCCTGGAATAATTGTGATAAACAATATCTCTTATTTTAATATCATTTTATTCCACTAATATCCTGATTACATACAAGCCTAATAATGCAAGTACTCCCTTTTAAAAAGCAATAAACTTTAATTCTCCAGAATATACAGCCAGTGGAACTGGAATAAATATATAAAATATAACTAAAATAAATGCACTGAAGTATAGAGTCATTCACACCTTAACGAATACTGCTAATGCTCAGGACCTAAAAGTTAGTTATAAATCACAACAAAGTCTGTATAAAGTCAGCTGAGGTTTTCAGTTACTAAACACAGTTTTACATCAACCGTCCACAAGAGGGCGCTGTGAGTAAACACAAACCTGCTGTTAACACAGTGCGTTCATTTGAACCTAATTTAGCAGCTATTAAAGCTATTATATTTAATATACATCATCAGATTGAACTTGTTCTCTCAGGTCAGATCCAGTCTCACCTTCACCTTCAGTCTCCACTGTTTTGCTCTGTGTGTGTGTGTGTTTGTGTGCGTATAATGTGACTTCTGGAGAGCGGAAGAGAAAGCAGGAGCAACGTGAAAGACGAACACGGACTTTTATTCTGATGTCAACAAAGAGGGACGATGTCGAGCTCGTGTTTATACACCTGTAGATCTGTCGACGACCTAATCACACACACACTTACTTCTGCTCTCCAGCAGTCACATTCTATTACAAACTTGCACACACATTCATACAATCTCTCTCTCTCTCACACACACACACACACACACACACACACACACACACACACACACACACACACACACACACACACAGGGAGTAATGATACCTTCTCACCATCCAGCCTTCATTAAACGACTGATAAAGGTAAATAAATGAACACAACACGAAACCCTTTGATACACTGAACTTTTTTCTTTATCTTTTATACGGATGTTTTTTTTTTCAGTTTGAAGTTTTTCACTCTGACTTTTGTAGTAATGAAGGACGCTGTTGATTAGTTTGTTTTTGTAAATATTGTTTGAAACTTTGCAGTGTTAGAAAGATGTCTGATGTTGTACAGGTTTGTTGTGTGTGTGTGTGTAAATATTGTGTAACTGCATTAACACACTTCATTCATGTGTTCAGTTCACATGGACTGATGGAAAAACACTCTTTTTGTAAGTGTTGTACTTTTTATAAACTGGTGTTTTGTACAGTTCAGATTTATATTGATTTATTTTCACTTTTTTTCGTTTTGTGAATCACACTGTTCAGGTCATATAATAAATACAGTCTTGTGCTTATTTATCAGTGTCTGTTGCTTTACTCCAGGTGATTGTGTGTGTGCGCGTGAGTGTGTTCAGATGCACTAATTTTCTTAAAGTGAACTAGTTTCTGTTTGAACATGTTGAAGTAATTTGTTACACAACAGATTAATGACGAGGAAAGCATTATCACCTGTCATTGCTGTTCATTAACTCAGCCAGCAGGGGGCGATAAACACGACACTTCTCAGTCTTTCATTTTAGAAAATAAACTTTCCACCGGGAGGAGGGGCATCACCATGGCTCTGGGGGAGGGGCGGAGCCTGGGGATATGACGTCACAGTGACTGACTGCAGAATTTTTTGATGGTGTCTCTCCTTTAGATGACAAGAGCCCAAAAAAAAGAAAGTTAAGTGTGTCGGACTCGATGGCTGAATGGTAAAGAGGTCACCCCTCATATATGAGGCTGTGGGTTTGAGGCTGGCCCGCGGTGGTATAGGAGGCTGGGCAGGTTAAGGTGACCTGAGGTGGTAACAAGGCCTAGACAAAAAAGGGGGTTGACAGAGTGAGTGAGTGTCTAGGATGGGGAGGAGGAAGGAAGGCGGGAAAGGAAACCAAAAACGTGTTATTTTTACTAACTAAATGATCTTTCCAGATGCCACCTCTTCTTCCCCCCAACTTTTGCATGTCATTTTCCTCCCCAGTCCCTCTGAGCTTCCACCCTCAGCTGCCAATCCGGCCCCGTGGTGAGGTCACTTTCATGTCGGTTTCACCCCCATCAACACCCTCACTGCCCCAATGTGAGGTATTTACGTCAGTAACGCCCTTTTTTCCTGCACCCTCACTGCCCCCATGTGAGGTATTTACGTCAGTAACGCCCTTTTTTCCCTGCTCCAATGTGACTTATTTACGTCAGTAACATATTGCGGGGTATTTGATTCAAGGATCTTTTGCACCACAGTAGTAACAACGCTTTAATGCCCTGAGCCACGGAGTCTCTGTAAACGCTATCTGCATTTTTTATTCTTAAAGTTTTATTCTTTTTATTTAGCTTCAAAGCGCAGAAGCACAAGTTGATTCTTCAGCAAACCAAATGGCAGATTCGAACCTGGATCTTCAGGTGCTAAAAAAAAACAGATAACCTGCAAGTTAACCACTACACTATAAAGGGACAGGAGACGACCGGCTCTGTGTGTTTGTGTTGGACTTCAGAAACGGCTTAAAAATTCGGTTTATTATTAAAACGGATTCGAACCCGGAAACCAAAAAGGGCAAAGTTACCACGACACTAGAAGGGAAGAGACGTAAGGAAGGGTTTTAAAATCAGATTATTGTTCAATAAGGCAAACGTCAACCTCAAACCTTCACAACACATAAACCTGACAGAAAATCTAACCGCTACAGCACAGGAGGAGACCGCAGGGGTGTGTTTCGGCGCAGGGGTGTGTTTATTCTTAAACAAACCAAATGGCAGATTCGAACCTGGATCTTCAGGTGCTAAAAAAAACCCCAAATAACCTGCAAGTTAACCATTACACTATAAAGGGGCAGGAGACGACCGGCTTTGTGTGTGTTGGACTTCAGAAACCGATTATTATTAAAATAGTCACAAAACGGACTTGAACTCGAATCTTCAGATCCGCCACAAGAAACCCATGAACAGCGAAGTTACCACGACACTAAAAGGGAAGAGACGTGATGGAGGATCGTAACAACACAAAATCAGTTCATTGTTCAACCAGACAAACGTCAGCCTCAAACCTTCAGTGTGTGTGTTGGACTTCAGAAACCGCTTAAAAATTCGGTTTATCATCAAAACATTCACAAAACGGACTCGAACCCGCGTCTTTAGATCCGTCGAGCGTGGTGTGGTGTAGTGTAGTATAGCGTAACGTGGGGTTTGGCCTAGCGTAGTGGGTGGTGTAGTGTGGTGTGTGATATAGTGTAGCGTAACGTGGGGTGTGATGTAGCGCAGTGTGGTGTGATGTAGCGTGTGATGTAGCGTAACGTGTGGTGTGATGTAGTACGTGGTGTAGTGTAGCATGCTACAGCAGTATGAAGGTTATATTGTGTGATTCTCCCTTTGTTAACTCGAACCCGCTCTCACCACCATACAGGTGGCGCCACCTTGGGAGGCCTGAGCTTTTTGGGGCTGCTGGATTTCAGAGCATCAGGTTTTATTTTCTCTCCTCGGGTCACTGTTTGTGTCTCATTTTTATTTTGAAAAGCTTTAAAGAAAATATTTGCAATAATTATATGGAATATAATATAAATAATATTTTTACAGAAGTTATTTTTAAAACTTGACTCCACACTACACGGAGCTTTTTATTGAGTTTTTCGTTCACGTCATAAATTACCTTTCATAATTTTTTAAATTCACAGAATTCATTAATTATTGTAAATTAAACGACTGTACATTGTACATGAGGTCACCACCACAGTTATGAACCATACAAATTACTTTAAAAAAGTCTGTAGCATGAATGGATAAGAAACATTAGGTTACTGTCGTAACCCCGGTTCTCTGGAACATCGAGTGGAGAGATCCACCTATGGGAAGGGCATCCGTTCCTGACCTCTACAGAAGCATCCAATTGCACCAAGTCTGGCTTGACAGACAGGAGCGCATGCCAAAGGCAGGTAAGGTAACGCCCCTTACCCGAGTGCATAATGCACCTGCACGCGCTGCCTTTCCTCAGTGTACATATTCGCTTCTCGTGCAGCAAGCAGGGCAAACTTGGTGGGTCTCTCCACTCGATGTTTCAGAGAACCGGGGTTACGACAGTAACCTAATGTTCTCTTTCATCATCTCGTGTTCGAGATCCACCTATGGGAGATATAGACAACTCCCCGGTTGCCCAATACACTCACAGCGAGGCCCTGTAAGCCAGAGGACGGCCAAAAAGGTGGTGCTCGGCACGTCACGTCACAAAGCAGCAGACATAACATACTGCGCGGGGAAAAAAGCTCAGCCAAAGGGAAACACAGCATGCGGCAACATGCATGTTAAAACCTCGCTGACGTCCAACAAGCAGGCAGCCTGCAGGAAAAAAACATGTAAATAAACACGTAAATGGACCAACCCGAGCGTATGGCGGGGAGAAGACCATATGCCTGAAAAACATGCACAGCCAGGCCGGGCGGACAGGGCTGACAAGAGTGCACGTGGCTACGAAGAGCCCACACTCAAGACCGCATGAGCCACGGTGGTACAAGTAAAAAAAGAGTTCGTCCTGTCTACGTACGCCCGTAGGGCACGCACAGGGCACAAAGCATTCAACCTCTGGTCCTCTGCAGAGGAAAAAGGAGGAGGGTGAAAAGCAGAGAGCTCAATCACACCACCAGTGAAGGCTGGAAAGCACTTAGGCACGAAGGCCGGGTTAGGCTTAAGCCAAACCCTATCCCCGCTAAGCGAGAATTTGGTGCACGAGGAATGAACAGAGAGCGCATGCAAATCACTGACACGTTTGGCGGAAGCCAAAGCCAGGAGCAGTGCCGTCTTGAAGGACAGCAACCTGAGGGAGATATCCCCCAGGGGCTCAAAAGGCTGTTGGGCCAACACCTCCAGCACCAAGGAGAGATCCCAATCCGGGACCACACTCCTGGTGACCGGCAGGGAGCGGCGCGCGCCCCTCATAAATCTACGGATAAGGGGGTGCTGCCCCACCGTAGTGTCGCCGAAACCGGCGTGACATGCAGCGATAGCTGCCAAATAGACCTTAATTGTCGAAAAAGACCTGCCACGATCGATAAGGCCCTGTAAAAAACCCAAAATATCAGTGACTGAGCACAGATACGAGACGAGCTGGTGCTCCTCGCACCACGCCTCAAACACACGCCATTTGCAATCATAGAGAGAGCGTGTGGAAGGGGCCCTGGCACTCTGAATCGTGGCGATAACACGGGGGGGAAGCCCCAGCGTGCTCAAATTCGCCCTCTCACGGGCCAGGCCCAGAGAGCCACCCTGCCCGGGTGAGGATGAAAAATCTCCCCGTTCGCCTGGGTCAGGAGATCCGTACGCAACGGGAGGGGCCACGGCTCCGCATACAGAAGAGGAATTATCTTCGCTAGCCAAGGTGCCATGGGCCACCAGAAGGTCTGCACCCCTGTTCAAAAGGCCCGGGACGTGAGTGCGTACTCCATACCAACAGCTTGTGAGCCAGAGCGTGAAGCCTGGAGGAGCGCATGCCGCCTTGACGGTTGATATACGCTACAGCTGTCGTATTGTCGCAGCGTACCAGCACATGATGGTGGCGGGGTGAGAAATGCATCAGAGCTTTCCACACAGTGAGGAGCTCCAAGTAATTTATATGGGCTGAGCGAAGTGAGATCGGCCACACACCGTTCACTGATCTGCCCTCTTGAGTGGCTCCCCACCCTGTCAAAGAGACATCTGTTGTGACCACTTTCCGCATCATGATCGCCCAGAGAGGGGTCCCATGTGCGTACAACTCCGCAGCTCTCCAGTGGCGCAGCGCAGCCATGCACACGCGCGTCACCGAGACAAAGCGGAAAAGATCGGGCAGAGATGAAGGGACAAAATCCACTTCATGAAAGCCCTCATTCTCAGAAGACCTAGAGGCAAGACATGGACAGCCGAAGCCATAAGACCCTGTAATCTGAGACATGTGCGATACTGTATCCGCGCCCCATCTCTGAACCGCGATAGACAGTTCATGAATGAAGAGACGCGCCCCCGCGCTAGGCGCACGTGCATCGCGACGGAATTCAGCTCCAGACCCAGGAATATGACTTCCTGAGCGGGAGTGAAATTGCTCTTTAACACATTGACTCTGAAACCGAGCGCAGCGATGTGTGAGAGCACACGGCAGTGTTCTGAATCACATTCTCTCTCGAATCGGCTATAAAAGCCAATAGTCTATGTAAGTCTGGATCCTGAGACCCGCTATTCTCAGCGGGACAAGCCCCGCCTCCACACACAGACAGAACGTCCACGGACTCAGCGCGAGCCCGAACAGAAGGACTGTGAATTCGTAACATACGCCTTGGTAGACGAAACAAAGGAATTTTGTGTGCGGAGGATAGATGCTTATGTGGAAAAAAGCATCGCTCAGATCGATCGAGCAAAACCAATCGTTCCGCTTTATCGAACGTATGGGAGAGCCGTGTGTTAACATTCTGAAGTTGTATTTCCGTAAATGTTTGTTCAACACTCTGAGATCCAGAATAGGACGGAGAGATCCGTCCTTCTTCGGGACCAGGAAATAACGAGAATAAAACCCCTGATCGCTTAGATGCGCGGGTACAACTCGAATCGCTCCCTTCTCGAGAAGAGATGAGATCTCGTCTTTCAGAATGTGGGCGGAGCACTGGTCCCTGTGGGACCAGACCACTCCGTTGAACCGCGGGGGTGATTGGACAAACTGAAGTCTGTAACCCCTCGTGACTGTGTGAATCACCCAATCGGGGGCCGAGACAGACAGCCAGGCTGTCACGTGACTCCCGAGCGTCCCTACACGGGAGGGCGGGACGCCGGGGGCCGGACCGTTCATTGATGGCGGGACGGCACCCTCCAGTGGCCAAACCAGAGAAGTTTTCATCATTTTTTTGTGAAAAACTGGGGCCGTAGCCTTTATTGAACATGTGAGAGGTGTGTGAAGGGGGGTGTTTGGTGACACTGCTTCTGCACTCGATCCCACGACCGTCCCTACTGGGACCGGGGAACGCACTCTGGGCGACACGGGGAACGGTGAAGCCTGTGCGGAACAAAGGATGACCCTCGCCAGCGAGGGGGGGCTGACCTCGCCGAAGGAGACCCTCCGTCTCTTGGACGGGTGAGCCTGGAGGGTAGAACGGGTGTCCGGAGGGCTGGCCGCCCATGCACGCGGACTGAAGACCCCCAGAGGCCGAACATCAGGTCGGCCGCTTATGTTTCGGAACAGAAGGAGCGGGGATAGGAGGCCTCCGAGCCGCGTCCGCGGCAAAAGACGTCTTACCCCAGGGCCTATCGGGGGGGAGGGGGCCCGCTCTGCTGAGCCTGTGGCTTCCCACAGGGTTTGTTGGACCTGCCAGCGTAGTGGGACTGGCGTCCCGCAGCAGGAGCGTTAGGCGGCCGCCCAGATGGCGTCAGGTGCGGCGCCGGCTTTCTAGGAAGACACAGTTTGAAGGCCTCATCCTCCTTCTTTTTATCAACGCAGCGCTGCTGCATCAGCGCAACGGCTGGGCCGAAAAGAGCTTGACCCGGCTCAACTGGCACCCCAGCGATGCGGCGCTTCTCACTATCGGGGAGACCAGATAGGTTGAGCCACAGCGCACGTTCTCTGACCACCGACAAAGCCATAGAGCGCCCACTAGCCTGGACAGCCTGACGGGCGTTGCGGAGGACGAGGTCATTGACCGTGACGATCTCCTTCCAGAGATCGGGGGATGGCGACCCACTCTCCAGCTGCTGGCCCAAATCAAGCAGGAGTTCAGCCTGATACGCGGACAACAGCGAGGAGACATTGAGAGCTCGAATGGAAAGAGCTGAGGCTTTATAAGACGCCTGATGGATTGATGCGGAGAAACGATCCATCTTGCCCGGGAGGACGGGCTTGGGTGGGGCGAGCAGCCCACCCAGGGATGGGTTAAGGTGTCTGGCGATGGAAGGCTCGATCACGGGGGGGTCGCCCATGCCCAGACCCGCCATATCCTTCACCTCAAGCCCCGCGAGACCGTGTTTTAGATCAAGCGGATCTCCCCAGCAATACCTCATGTGTTTTGCACATGCAGGGAGGACGGGCAGGAGCTGCTTCCTCGGGCCGGCAGGAGGCCCTAGAAGCTTACCGTCATACACATCCCTCTCCTAATCCGAAGCGTTCAGGAGAGCCGGCCATTCGATGTCGAGGCGCGCAGCGGCGCGTTCGCAAAGCTCCAGCAGCACCGATTGAGGTGGAGCGGGGGGAGCCTGAGGGGCCGCGGAAGACAGGATGGCTACCTCGTTATCCGAGCCCTCGAGAAGGCCCGCCTCGACCTCATCCCCGGAACCTGCCGGTCCTTCGGGGAAGCGGTCGTCGGCCCGTAGTAAATCCTCAAACGGGGAAGGACACATGTCGGCCCAGTCAGAGGAAGCCGCGCCGCGGGAGGCCCCCGGGAGCACGGCGGCGTCGCCTTTTTCCCCCTCCAAGTCGGACAGCTCGCAGTCGACACACTGGGAAGTGGCCGTCTTGAGCCTGCGACGCAGGAGCTTTTTTGGGAGCGCCAGGCAATGGCTACAGTTCTCCGGCAGATCAATAGCCTCTTGCGCATGCTTGAGACCCGTGCAGACAACGCAGAAGGGATGGAAATCGCACCGCATGCGGCCGGGCAGGCTCGCGATAGGTCATCCACCGGAGTAGCCGGAGCCGCTTTGGAGAGCGCCATAAGGAGGAAAAAAGGCAAAAAAGCAGGCGGGCAGCCTACGGAAAAAAAAAGGGGGGGGGGTGCGAGCGTGGGCGGTTCGCGAAGCTAACCTGGCTGAGGACGAACACGTCCAGCGGAGGCTGATCAAGCGATATGTCCTCCTGAAGACAGAAAGTGCAGTCCAAAAAACCAGGGAGCTGTGAGGTAGGATCAGAAGTCGCGAGAAGCGAAAGTAAACTGAGGAAAGGCAGCGCGTGCAGGTGCATTATGCACTCGGGTAAGGGGCGTTACCTTACCTGCCTTTGGCACGCGCTCCTGTCTGTCAAGCCAGACTTGGTGCAATTGGATGCTTCTGTAGAGGTCAGGAATGGATGCCCTTCCCATAGGTGGATCTCGAACACGAGATGATGAAAGAGAACTGTAGTCCTGCTGGGAGTCACAGTTCAGCTCTGTGGCTGTTCCTCAGACTGCGCACACACACACACACGTGCACACACACAGTGAGAGAGCTTGACAAAACCTTTTTTATTAAAAAAGTCGTGTTCAGATAGCAAGTTTAAACACCAGCTAAAATTAAAGTCTTTTTTCCTTGTTCTATAATAATATGGCAATATGATCACACAACTCTTAAAAATTCTAGTTACAATCCTACAACAAAGCAGAATTAGCATGCATGATGAAAAGAACATTGTGTAATATGACTTTATATAAATATACATTAAACACAAAGAAAAACATTTTAAGACTGTGTTGCTCAGATCGTCTGATCATAAATAGTGTGTTGGCTTCCTAACAGAAGACAGTTTTGTGTGGTTGTGTGTACACACACTCAACTCAAGACCTCCCAAAAATACAAAAACAATTTATATACCACTTCTGTCTTTTTACATCAACGTCAGTTGAATGTGTTTCTCCCGGGAATGTGTCACACTGTGTGTGTGTGTGTGTGTGTGTGTGTGTGTGTGTGTGTGTGTGTGTGTGTGTGTGTGTGTGTGTGTGTGTGTGTGTGTGTGTGCGCGCGTTTTATTTTAACTGTATGCATGTGTATTTTAAGGTGTGTGTTTTAGGTGGAGTCTTCCAGGCTGGCGTGTCCCTGGTCAGCACCGTCACACAGACGTCCCATGATGCTTTGCAGACTCGGCTGTACGATTCCCAGCAGCGGTCTCTGAGACGGGTCTCCATTCCAACATGCCTCCATCAGCTGCCAACACTCTTCATCAAATCTAGACAAACGCTCTGGACGAGAACCTGAAACATCATCATCATCATCATCTGAAGAGAACACAATTTATCCCACAACATTCACACCATCTTCCATCATATATCAGGTCTACTGACCTCCTAGTTAACACACAGTAGAACTCTGATTTTATGAACCCTTAAGATATTTTTATATTTCTGAATAAATGTGACCCAAAACATCATCAGATTTTCACACAGGTTTTTGACACAAAAGCAGACAAAGTGAACACAATCAAACAGATCAGACAAATATTTTATACCTGGTCATTTTTTTATTTAGGAAAATGTTCCTGTGTGTGTGTGTGTGTGTGTGTGTGTGTGTGTGTGTGTGTGTGTGTGTGTGTGTGAGAGAGAGAGAGAGAGAAGACCTTTCTTGACGTTGGTCCACAGTTGGTCTTTACTGGAACATTTCTCAAAAGCTTCAGGTAGTTTCACAGATCCGCTGCACAAATACCAGAACAAGATCCCAAAAGCGTAGACGTCCACCGAGTGATCATACTTTCCTACACACACAATTTTAGGGAACATACAGCTGGTGTTGTTTAAATGTTCAAGTGTGTGTGTGTGTGTGTGTGTGTGTGTGTGTGTGTGTGTGTGTGTGTGTGTGTGTGTGTGTGTGTGTATAAAACCTGTGAACAGTTCTGGTGCCATGTGTATTGGTGTTCCTACGATGCTGCCTGACATCATGGCTTCAGGTTTGCAGAACCCGAGGTCTGTGATTTTGGCTCTGTTCTGTTTGTCCAGCTACACACACACACACACACACACACACACACACACACACACACACACACATACAAACACAGAGCAAGGAGCAGATTACACACACACACTTTCAGACATTAAACATTACACTCGTGTGTATGTGTATGTGTGTGTCCGTGAGTGTGTGTGTGTGTGTGTGTGTGTGTATATGTATGTATCTCACCAGCACATTTTTCAGTTTAATGTCTCGGTGTACGAGCCCCTGACTGTGCAGGAAGCGAATCCCCTCAACCACATCCAGTGCAATCTGCAGACGCTCCTTCAGAGAAAGTCCAGCCTGCAAGCGCACACAGACACACACACATATGCACACACACACACACACATATGCACACACACACACACACATATGCACACACACACACACACACAGACACACGCACGCACGCACAGACGCACACAAACACACACATTAAACATAATATACATGAAGCTTTAACTTAATAACAGGTCATTTTACTCTTTAAAGCTGGAGTAAAACATTTCAGCGTTTCACATTTCACTCTCAACATTTTCAGGATTTAGTTGTTTTTGTAACAATCTGAGAAACAAGGTACAATAACAAGGAACTGCTTCTGTTTCTGAAACTGTCCTTCACTACAGACCTTTATCCAGAACATGTTACACTATATTTACTAAAATGTGTAACAGTAACATGGTCTGTGTGTGTGTGTGTGTACCTTGAGGCCTGTGTACAGGTCTCTGTGAAGTCTCTCCATTATGAGCAGCACTGCGATGCTCGAACCTCCACCATACGTGTGATCAATCACAGACCCATGAAGATCCACCATCCGCTCGTGCTTAGGTAAAGACCTGAGAGAATAAATATTTTACTGTCATCACTGCTTCTGTTGTGTGTGTGTGTGTGTGCATATGCGTGTATGTGTGCATATGCGTGTGCGTGCGCATATTTGTGTGTGTGTGTGTATGCGCGCGTTTGTGTGTGTGTGCATATGTGTGTGTGCGCATGTGTGCATGTGTGTGTATGTGTGTGCATGTGTGTATGTGTGTGCAAGTGTGTGTGTGTGTATGTATGTGTGAGTGTGTTTGTATGCGTGTGTGTGCATATGTGTGTGTGTGTGTGTGTGTGTGCGCATATATATATGTGTGTGTGTGTGTATGTATGTGTGTGTATGTATGTGTGTGTGTAATACCTTGTGTAGTGGAACTCAAGTGCTAGGTCATTCCAGTGTTTGTCATCAGGAGGTACCACTGACTTCAGGGCACAGGGGTTATTGCCCCCCCAGTTGTCACACAAATACACCACTCCATACTGCCCCCTGCCCAACTCGCGCCCCAGCTTCGGCTTCCCTACACACACACACACACACACACACTTGTAGAACAGGCTGTATCAAGGCTGGACAAAACCATCACTTCTGTGTGTGTGTGTGTGCATGTGTGTGTGTTTTCTCACCGTACAGTAGTGTATCAATGAGTGAGCGGCTCTCCAGCGAGAGGCGTGCGAGACGGGGGGCATGTTCTTTCCTGACACGCACCCACAGATCCTCGGTCCGACCCAGACGGTCTGTATGACCCTCCTCTAACTTTACACACACACACACACACACACACACACACACACACACACACACACACACACACACACACAATCATTTGAACTTTTGTTAGCATCTTGTTTTCTTGAATAATTTCAATTCCAAACTTCGAAAATGCAGGACCTCCTGGGTCTTATACTGCAAGATAAGAGTAACTGTGTGTGTGTGTGTGTGACCTGTCTAAGCGAGGCAGCGAAGGCATCGTGAGAGCTGTTGAGCCGGGTGCGGAACTGGGAGCAAATGCTTTTGGCCAGTTTGGCGGCACTCAGACTCTCGATGGCGTCTTGAGCCACTTTCCTCTTCCACTCCGCTGTGATGGAGGGAGGGTTCACCCACGACAACCTCTGGATTATCTACACCGGGGCCAGAGACACAGACAAACAGACAGACAGACAGACAGGTGGTAAGACAAAAAAGACAGACAGAGGGACAAAAAGACAGGTGGTGAAACACACTGTACCCGTTTGATCTGCTCCCAGAAGAGACGTGTAACAGATGACCCAGAGTGAAACGTCACCTCCACGTGATAGGCAGCATTCAGAATCTAACACACCACACACACACACACACACACACACACACAGGTGTTTGTTATTGGGTTATTTTTTTATGAATGTGTGGCTTACTCAAACTGAATACACTTCATCAATCACCAGATGATCACCTCAAGATAATCACGTCTGTCTGTCAGTGTCACCTCTCTATAAAACAATTATTTCAGCTACTGATAAAACAAACAAAACCATCTCCTGTCTTCCCACTCCCCGGTCTCCCCACTACCCCATCTCCCCACATTTATTTCCACCTCATTACTGACACACTCATTGGTACCTGTTTGAGGTGGTTGGAGGTGATATTATGGGAGTCCATGTTGGATTTCTCCAGGCTGTTCAGGCAGCGTTCCAGCGTTCCTACAAAACTCTCACGCAAGTAATCCACAGAGCTGGTGAGTTTATTAGCAACAGCCTGATTCAGACGCACAACAATCAGCTCCTGGATCTGATGAATACATGACTTTATGTCCTTACTGCTCACTGCGTCTCCGTTAGAGCTCACAATGATATCTGTGAGAGAGAGAGGGAGAGAGAGAGAGAGAGAGGGAGAGAGAGGATATCATGTGGGGAAAATGATCTCAGTCATCAATAATCTTCTGACAACCAAGACCCCCTTCCAAACCCCACCCTTTACCTGTAAACTCGAGGTTGGCCGCATCCTCCAGAAGCTGCTCCTTCATGGTGCTCAGTGTGTCCACAATCATCTCCTTCATCTCCTCCTGTTTGCGGTTGGCGATGGCCATGAGGGAGGTGAAGAGCTCTGCCTCCTTCTCCCGCGTGTACTCCAGCCTCCGGGGCGTTATCTGAAGATCCCTCTGCATGTCAAATGCCTGACGGAACATTAACAAACAAACTATAAAATAAACCAGCATTAACATCAGTACAAGTGTTGAGCAGACGGAGATTATTCCACATTGGTCAGGGTTCTGCTGTAGGGTCTGTTCTCGTTCCAACCTGGTTGATGAAGAGGTTGAGGCAGCTGCAGTGAAGCTCGTTTAGACGGTTTGCCGCCTCCACCAGCTGACTGGTGAACATCTGCCTGGAGAAGTGGATGAGGAGTCGATGGAAGCGGTCCAAACTCTCTCCGAGTACGCTGTGAGGTTTCCCAGAGAAGCCATGCTGCGTTTGGGACGGAGCGCCGCAGGAACAGTTTCCCGGTCCTTCTGGTAGGAGGCCCAGGGTTAAGAGCTGCTTCTGGAGTGCGCCCGATTGCACCTGAGAGGCAGCAATGCCAGAAACACCCGGGACCCGGATGAAGCAGATGGGAAACGGAAGCAGGTCTCGGACTTTCAGGAGTTCAGCTGCCTGCTCCGGGGTAACGGAGTCCTGACTCAGAGCGTAGAGAATTATGGGAATTGTGTTATGCATGCAGTCCTCAAGGGCCTCTTTAAAGGGCTGCACGCCTTCACACGGCACCACCATGATCCTCGTCTCCTGAGACACAGACAGACAGACAGTTAGTTCAATACATCAGCTTACACATTCACAGCAGCTGAACTTATAAAGTCAGGACTACTGTTTGTGTCCCAGAAACATCTATTTCTCCACACGTGTGTTGTGTGTCCTGTGTTGTAAGGGTCAGTGAGATGTTTGTGAAGGTGCTCAGTGTGAATCAGGACCAGTTACACCTCGTCTACACGAGCTGCATGTTCAACATCTCTGACATCATACAGATGTAAACGCCTTTGCTCCAGATGTTAAAGTGAAACAACAGCATGAGAGCTGAAGACAACACAGCGAGAGATCAGACAACGCAGCGAGAGATCAGACAACGCAGCGAGAGATCAGACAACGCAGCGAGAGATCAGACAACGCAGCGAGAGATCAGACACAGCACCTTCCTCATTTCTAAATAAAAATACACATCGATACCAAGAAAAATACTGATATCAGTACAACAAACCTGCTACTGTGTTTATAGGAAATTATTAATGATCTGATTCAATGATCTCACCAACAGTACCTGAGGACAGACACAGACACAGACACACACACACACTTGACAGATGCCCTAGTCCAACACTTTAACCACTAAGGTACCATAATATACACCAACATGTACCCAGTGTTCAGTATCACATGACCAGCGCTCTGTTCAGTCTTACTCCATCACACATCACTGTCCTGAACACATCAGTGTCACTACACACAAAAGCAATAAAAAAAGAGACACAGTATTTACTTGTGTGTGTGTGTGTTCACGCATATAAACGTTAACCTGAGCCTGTAATTGTGCTAGCAGTTATCTGAGGGCAGCATGGGAATGTGGGCTTAGAGCTGTTTGAGAAATACAAACATGCAGCATGGCAAAGTTCTCATGAGATCTCAAGAGCAGAGATCACAGCATGGGGTTAAAGATTCTACTGCAACATTAATCACACAACACACTGAGAGAGAGAGAGAGAGAGAGAGAGAGAGAGAGAGAGAGAGAGAGAGAGAGAGAGAGAGAGAGAGAGAGAGAGAGAGAGAGAGATGGGGGGTGTCAGTCAGTGCCATCTCCACCAAATCCAGCTCCACACGAGGACATGTCTGAAAACACACACACACACACACACACACACACACACACACACACACACACACACACTCTCTCTCTTTCACAGTGAGAGTGGAAGTGAGTGTGTGTGAGGCAGCGAGGGTGTGTGTGTACATGTGTGTGAGAGTGTGTGTGCGCGTATGTGTGAGAGCGAGAGTGTGTGTCCACATGTGTGCTTGTGTGTGAGAGAGAGAGAGAGAGCGAGTGTGTGTGTGTGTGTGTGTGAGAGCGTGTGTGTGTGTGTGTGTGAGTGTGTGTGTGTGTGTGAGAGTGTGTGAGTGTGTGAGAGTGTGTGTCCCTTCATGCCTCTGTCCCCTGTCTTTGTGTGTTCAGCTTTAGGAGCCACAGAAGTTCATTAACACTTCAGTGCTGCTTTATTTCTCCTCCTGGTGTGAATGTAACTGTGTAGTGACAAATCCTGAGGAACAAGAACATACAATACTACACTGCCAAGAAACACACACACACACAGGTTAATTAAACTGTAGTCAGATTTTGGAGAATCTACAGACACAAAACCAGGTTCAGCTCCAACTGTTAAACTACCAGAAATAATAAGAGCTGAATAAACTACATCACATAAACTAGTCCAAATAAACACCACCACCACACACCACAACAACCCACACCACAGCACCACACCACAACCACCACACCACACCACTACACCAACACCACAACACCACACCACAAACTGAATCACCTTAACACAAAATAAACTACTAAACCCACAACTCAGCACCTTATAGACCAAATCACCTACATAACTACTGAACAAATCATAGTACACTAAACTACACAAAACTACACAAACACATTAACACACTAAAATAAAGTCTGTAAATGAACAGAGGGAGGTTTAAATGAACAGTCAGATTTACGTCATCACTGTTTTTCATCAACGTCCTGAGGTCAAGAACTCAGTAATATTTATGAGAGACAAATAGCCTGAGGTTAAAATGCCTTCATCACACACATCATCATCATCAGTGTGACAGGAAGGGTCAGTACAGGAGTCATGTGAAACCCACCAGAGTGGAGGGGGCAAAGGGGGGGAGAGAAAGAGAGAGAGAGAGAGCGAGAGAGAGCGAGAGAGACACAGAGAGAGAGAGTGAGAGAGAGAGTGAGACACAGAGAGAGAGAGAGTGAGAGAGAGAGTGAGACACAGAGAGAGAGAGAGTGAGAGAGTGAGACACAGAGAGAGAGAGTGAGAGAGAGAGTGAGACACAGAGAGAGAGAGTGAGTGAGAGAGAGAGAGAGAGAGAGAGAGGGAGAGAGTGAATGAGAGAGAGACACAGAGAGAGGGGGGGGGACAGAGAGAGGGAGAGAGCGAGAGAGAGGGGGAGGGACAGAGAGAGAGAGAGAGCGAGAAAGAGAGAGAGAGCGAGAAAGAGAGAGAGAGAGAGAGAGAGAGGGAGGGCAAGAGAGAGAGAGAGAGAGGTACTACTCTGTACTTCAGTGAGATGAGTTTCCCCCTGTAGCTTCTCTCTCTTTTCTGTCCTCTAGTTAAGAAGATAACATGTAGACTGACATTCTAGTGCTGACGCTGGAGACTCCTTACACACATTGGTCACCAATCACAGGGATGTGGTACCTCAGTGGTTAAAGTGATGGGCTACTGATGGGAAGGTTGTGAGTTTGAATCCTAGCTCCACTGAGCTGCTGCTGGGCCACTGAGCAGGGCCCTTAACCTTCCAATGCGGAGTTGTATAAACACACTCTGGGTGAGAACTTCTGTCAAATGCCATGGTGTAAATCACAGAAAACATCAACAATAAAGACCCCTGAACCAGCTGTTGCTATAGAAACAATAACGCATTAGAGCGATCACATTATTATAAGGCTGTAAGCTCTACTGATGTACAGCTGCTCTACTGTCAGAGATGATGTTAGAGAGAATTCATCACCAGCTGAACACCAATCAGCACTCAGCAGCCCTGTGGTGTTCAGTAAAATAATAAACCAGCCTGCAGGGGGCAGTGTTAGGTTAAATGGGTCAGGGTTGTTAAGTGACTGATCACATGTAACTGAAGCTCTGCCCATGATGACCTGGTGATGCTCATCTCTTAGTATACAGACCAGATTCTGTGTGTGTGTGTTTCTCTGTGTGTGTTTCTGTTTTGTTTTTAAATGGACCCCTTTTTTCATTGTTGATGATCAATATATTGCAATTATTTTCACTACAGTGTGTAACCTGAATTTGGTTCTTTACAGCGTACCAAGAAAAAGAACAGAGTTGTGTGGGCGGAGCTACAAACAGTCGAGGCCACTGATTGGTCAAAGCAGATATTTCACGGCTCCTGAGTGGTGTAACAGAGAAGTGTTTACTCACTTATACAACTGAGCAGAAGGTCAGGGCCTTACTGAAGGGCCCAGCAGTGGTAACAGAATGTTGGAGGTGTTAGGACATATGTTAACATTCTCTTCCCTCATTCTTTCTTCTGCACAAGGCTTTCCCATGATTCCCTGCTCACAAACCTGTAGCAGCGAGTGATGCAGCGTGATCTCGAGCTCGGCCAATCGGTGCGCCGGATCCTCACACTCGTCCTGGAACTCCAGGTCCTGCAGGGGAACGGTGTCCCAGCGGCTACAGTTAGCTGCCAACTGGTGCACCAGCTCGTACTGCCCTGGGAGAGCCAGGCTGAGTCGTGTCTGACGCCCATGAGTGAAACACAACTTCCTCCTTTTACAGGCCCTCCCCCCCGGTCCACAGGTCCCACCCAGTTCTGAGCCAAGGGGGAGGAGCTTCTCTCCCAGAAGGCAGTTGAGGAGCTGGTAGCGGGCGGGGCAGTCTTGTCCGAGGACCAAGATGCAGGGGGCGCTACCCACCACGCCGTGGAGAAACTCCTCATCAGGATGGGGGATGGAAACACAGCCCAGTTGACCTGAGGGGTGGGGCAAATATTTATTACATCACAGATCAAATTTAACTACACCACACCCTCCTCACTGGACTGAGATTAAAGACAGCACTTGTACCTGTGAGCTGAGTTAAAGACCTCTAGGTGTCGCTGATGTACAAACGCCAGTCTAATAAAAGTCACATGTGATGTGTGTTTAATCATGATGTGCATCATTTAATCTTTCTCTCTCTCTCTCTCTCTCTCTCTCTCTCTCACACACACACACACACACACACACACACACACACACACACTCCACTCAGACCAAAGATACACATGAAAGTGGACAAATAGATAACCATGTCTTTTGTGTGCGTGAGAGTGTGTGTGCACCCTCAGGCCATCATCTTATGACCCAAACACACAGACAGACAGACAGACAGACACACACACACACAAACACGGTATTCATGGTGGTTATTAACACAGTTTTAATCTTTGCTAAGTCACTGTGAGGTTATACAAAAATGCAGCATTGAGCTGCTTTACATACACACACACACACACACACACACACACACACACACACACACACACACACACACACACACACACAAAGAGAGAGTCTACCACCCAAGCTGTGTGTGTGTGTTAATCCTGCTCCACTGCAGTCTGAGGAAAGGGATCATAAAAAACCACACACACACACACACACACACTTTAAATAGCTTTCGGTTTTAGATGAGTGCCATAACAAAAGAGAACATTGTGAACATTAAAATATTTAAACATTCTATACAGAGCTGACAACACACACACACACACCTCTTCATATGCACACAACTCTACACTTGCAAGTGTGCACTCACTCATTCCTCTGTGTGTGTGTGAGATCAGGGTTGTTGTGGTACAAACTCGGGGCTGTGTTTATTCTCTCAGAGGAAGCTGGACATGGGTGAGAGCTGATTAAAACCGTCTCAGTCTCAGTGAGAGAACAATCAGACGCTTGTTGTGTAATTCTCCTTTTAGAACTCAATTCCTCTGGAGAAGTGTGATAGAAGCTCCTCCCAGGAATTTGAATTATTTCTGTCATTACAGTGGAATACACACAAACAGGTGAGAACAAGGATCATGAGAAGGATTTCATGGTTACAGTGCGGTAAAGTGAACTCCCTACATGAAAAAGGAGCTGAAATAAAACCAGTTTGTTGACACAGTTCATTGTCTGATCTCTGTCTGTGTCTGAGTGGTGTTTAATGTAAGTCTGAGTGGTGTTTGATCCATCTGCCTTTCTCAGCAGTAACAGGAGCAAGGCGGTGAATAAGGCGCTTAGTGAACAGAACAAGGTTTTATTGAGTGGTGAGTGAAAGCAGCTCGACTCAATGAATAAACCAGAATAATCTTCTGCTGTAACTGGGCTTTAACCCAACACACACTCAGACTTTGGTTATATTTACACTCAGTCACAACCACAATAATAATAATAATATGAATATTAATAATAAAGATGATTGTGTTCATGCTGAATTAAATTGTCCAGCATTGTTTTACTGTAAACACACTCATGTTCAGTGTCTATACACAGAGGTGCAGAGCCACCAGTTTATCTTCACTGCATAAACCATCCTGTCACCTCAAATCACTGCATTTCTCTCAGTAAACACACAAAAACAGACCCGTAAAAGGGTCAGAAATGAGTGGAACGTTTAAAACACAGAAAATCAGACATCTTGAAGAAAAAAAAAAGTCTGATTTACTGTAATACTGAAAGTCAACAAATCTGCTGCTCACAACACACCTGGTCAAAGTGCTGCCCCACTCTGAGAACTACCCCTGTGTGACTGAGCACTAACCGTACAGATACCCCAGAAGGCAGAACTCATGTGTCTCACCCTGCTCGAGGTCTCCAGATGTGCACACGTTACTGTAGTTCTGTCTCATCTCCCTGAAGAAGCTGTTCGTCTCCTTTAGGTTCTTCTTCAGCAGCGCTGAGCTTTTGTTGTAGCTGCTGAAGGTGCGAGTGAGCTCTCGGTGTAAAGGACTCATCTTCTGCACATTTCCTCCCTCCATCATCTCACAGACACACACACACACACACACACAGATGATGAAGGTGGTGAAGATGTCCTCCTCTTCCTCCAAACCTCGGCTGTGGACTGACAGACCTGAGAACCTTCAGCTCTTCTCCTCACATCTGCACTGAGGAGAAAAACCGCCCGATTGTCTTTGTGTTGCTTTTTCGTTACGTATGAAATAAAAGTCTTATTTCATCTTCAGCTCCATCGCAGCGTTTCCACTCACTTTACATTCACTGGACTCCCCGAGCTGTTTAGTGGCCTGTAGATCAACAAGAACTCCTACATTAGTGTCCTAACACAAGTGTGAGCCTCCTCAGATCTGCCCCAGATTCAGCTCAGATAACTAACCACATCACTTCTTTACCAGTGCGACTTACACCAACATACCGCTATATACAAACACAGATACACCAATAAACACTAATATAAACACTGCTAACTCGCGTCTGCTGCTAACTTTACTTAGCCGGATGCTAGCTGACGTGCCACAGACAACACGTTAGTAGCCTGTAGGCTAACCGGGACACCAGCGACCCATCAGTCAGACATTAATGTACAGATATCAGTCTGTATTCCCGAAGCCAAGCCGGGACTTTTAACCCTTAATAAACGACCTGCTCCACGTTACACCGCTCGGGTTCCTCACTGCGCTGTGGGCGAATAAACACCACACTTCCGGAGCTGCACGTTCACACACTTTGTCTCGTCGCAGCAGCTGCAGTTTGTTTATCCCGAGGTTTATTCCGTATTAAAGTCTGCTGAAGCGATCAGCGCACTGTGTTACACTGTGTGTGTGCAGCCGGAGACCCGCGCCGCCACAATAAGGGTGTTTATGAAGGTTCGCCCTGCTGCGGTGCATTCTGGGATATGTAGTCACAACAAGCGTCCCGCCCTGTACACGACTAAACGTGGCGTTTTTCTCACTTAGCTCCCTTTTAGACACTCTGTCTTTGTGTTCATGTTCTGAAGTGAAAATGTGATCAATTAACATATCAATTAAGTTTTAAATATGTGCAATATTTTGTGATTCCAATCCCACTGGCTGAAGATTCCATGTTTGCACAAACTGACTTTCTTTAGTTACTCAACAGCGCAGGATGTGGCTACACTTTTAGTGTTGTGTCATCACCTGGCGGTGATGTGCTGCAACTACACACACATACGTATACACACACACACACACACACACACACACAAACACACACAAACACACAAATACATACACATACACACACACACACACTCACATATAAATACACACATTCTCTCTCACACACATATACACACACATACATTCTCACACTCTCACACACATACATATACACACAAACAGACATACATACACATACAAATTTGATTTGTACACATACACAAATTTAATTTGTATGTGTGTGTGTATGTGTATAAACCTCGTCTACGCCCACAGATGCCTGTTTGTGTATTTTAGGAATGCACTTTGGGGATTTTGTATGATTAATTTCATTGTCATTTATTTAGTGTGTTTTCACTTCTGACATCAGTCACATTCACAGATTGTTCGCGAGTGTAAACTTGTTGAAGTTGAATTTTTTTTATTATATAAGATTTTATTTATTATTGATTTTATAGATAATATTTACTATATTTACAAAATATAGAGTTAAAATATTAGATATATTTAGCGAGTCTTAATGACATTTATCTATATGATTAAATAGTATATTAACAAGCACTCTTCATCTTCCTCTTCATTTTGAATGTGTATAATTTGTTTGAAGTTTGTATATTTGTTGAAAGACCACCCCCAGCTGCCGAGCCCCGCCCCACACACGCCTCCCCACACACACACCCCGCCCACGTGTGAATAAGAGGCTGGTGTGTGAGCTGTTACCTGTGAGTGAGTGCGTGTGTAGAAGACGGGCGCGGTAGCGCGTGTGAACAGTTTTATTCTTTAGATGCTGGACTAGTCACGTGAGCATGGAGAAGACTCGGTCTGTGGTGTCGGAGGGGCATCATGCTGACCGGAAGTGGCCCTTACCGGGAAAACGGCACGCGGTCAAGCGGCATCATCACAAACACAACCTGAAGCACAGGTACGACTTCCTGGAGACTCTGGGCAAGGGAACATACGGCAAAGTGAAAAAAGCTGTGGACAGGACGGGAAAACTGGTGAGACTTCAATAACATCAACCTGTTTTATTTTATCTATAGACAAGAATGTGCTGTAAACACTCCAGCTCTGACCTGACTGATCTAAGGAACACACACACACACACACACACACACACACACATACACATATCCATAAACCACTGTAATCACTTTACTGGCTTTAACTCTACAGAATTAAACTAAGTGTTTCATTGCATTCACCTGCAAAACTCTAATGTAACGTGAACACACACACACCTTCACAACACACACACTGTAGGTACAGAACATGGCTCACTGATGGTACAACAGAGTTTATTACTTTATGTCTGGGCCTGTAGACTTGCAATATAACCACATTCACGTGTAAAAGGCACAAACTAAACATGTACAAACTTTCACTGTGTGTGAGAGACAATTTATCATTGTAGTTGCCTTTTATTCCCATGTCTTTTGTTTGTAAATGCGCACACAGATACACACACAAGCACAGACGCACACAGGCAGAATCTCATTGTGTTCATGAGCGAAAGATGGAATGAGTCACACGGAAGAAAAACAGTAAACTGGTGCTTATTATGCTCCGTGTTCACAAACAAAACACAGAACAGGTTTTACTGATCAGAGAGGGAGAGATGACTGTTCATGTTATGTTTAGCTTGTGTGTGTGTGTGTGTGTGTGTGTGTGTGTGTGTGTGTGTGTGTGTGAGAGAGAGAGAGAGAGAGAAAGTGGACTTGTTCATTTAGATGTTTAAGTTCACAGGAGATGTGACTTCAGTGTAGGAATCTACAGAAAGCCTTTCTAATTGTTTGTAGTCTGGAGGTTGGTAAACTGTATCTAACATTTCAGTAAGTATTGGCACCCGTAGCACACGACTTTATTAATATACCAAGTGAAGACATTACGTGGGTTTAACAATACAAACCTTTAGAGCAAGATTTACTGAAGTGTAAATGCTAAACTTTTTTCAGTGCATTTAGAACTCAAAGCATTGATCACACTGGACCAGCTGATTGTCACACACACACACACGTGCACACACACATTAGCTGGTTAAGCGTGATCAATGCTTTGACTGTGTAACAGTGTGTGTGTAGATAAGTGTGTCTTTTCTAAAGCTTCACCTTTATCACACCTGGGAGGATTACAGCGTTAGCATTATGTTGACCGTTTGTCTTAAATTCCTATCTCTAGTTAACACGGTTCAGCTTCAGACCCTCGGCTGGTGAGCAACCGGTGGACATAAAGAAGCGAGGCTGAAATTCCACATTAATTCCAGAAACATGACCTAGACATGTCATCATGTAATCACAGAGTTAGTTCAGCTGCCAGACATCACAATATTCCACACATACAACTGTACTTGTACACATGTACAGCATTAGAACAGGCAGGGTGTGAAGTAGATTGTGGGTAATACACAGTGCACCATCACTCCATCAGATACACACCTTCCTGAAGGAGATCTGGGGTACTGTCTGATGAAGCTGTGATGAAGAGGACTAAAAGGAGTAACACCAACATATCAGCACATTTATCACCCAACATTCTTTCTTCAGTGAAGTAATATAGGGTAAAACCAGAAGGCAGCAGAACGCATGTCCTGAAAAGTCCACATCAGACTGGTTATAGAGGTGAAAGAAATTCTTGTGATTTCTTAATTCCACTTCCCTGTGTGATACTTTACCCTATCCCTAATCCTTACTTATATCCCAGCTGATTGACATCCAAACGGTTTCACTATAGGGGAAAAACATAACCAGGAAGTGAAAGTTAACTTCCTTCTACTACTCTGTGCTGTAAAGACTCTGTATTCAGGTTTCACTGTGGGACAGATTCAGAAAGTGATAACGGGGCATTACGACCAGAACTGGGGCAGAAAACTGTAACTCTGATTAGAGACTAGAAGGAGAAATTAAATCCCTGATATCATTTGGGGCTTTTCCACAAAGATCACTTCCTCCTTCCTGCTCCCCCTCTCTCCCCCCCTCTTTGGTTCTCTCTCTCTCTCTCTCTCTCTCTCTCTCTCTCTCTCACTGCTGATTTATGAGAGAGATACAGGTAGCAAGTGCATTGCCAGGAAAAAGAGGACAGACAGAGAAAAATGGACAGAACAGGGTTAAAATAAGACAGAGAGAGTATGACTGGAAAGGTAGAGAGACAGATGGTGTGTCTCACTCAGAGACTCTGCTGTTGTTGGAATGTGTTTAATTAAGGACATGTTAAGACGTGAATAGTTTCCCTGAAATTTTCCCCCACTGAGCAGGTCTGTGAGAGCGAGTGATCTCGTGACCACAGTAATTTTCCTCCACATACCTGCAGCCGGCTTCTCTAAAAATACACAAGGAGTAAAAAACAGAAGAGTTTACTCTCCTGAGGAGGAAATGCCAGGCGTGTGTCCCACAGCGACCTGCTGAACACAGCTAAATTTAACTCCTCCAAACTGTACTCCGTTATTTCCTGTCAGGAGACACTGGAGAAATCCACCAGCAGATAAAAACCTGCAGAGTCTCGTCTTAAACCACTCCAGATTTCCACATAATCACTCACCCACTCGCTTCCTGACGCATTCTACTCCTCACTGCTGCATTCTGGGTAAATATGGACAGAAAGAAGTAAACAGTGGCACTGAACAGAAATGAAATGCTTTACATAAACATCACACAGGAATGTGCGTAAACACCATCAGAACCACCACATCCATACCATAACCAGCCATTAAACACCACCCACTGCATTCAACACCAACATTCTACAGCAAACAAACTGTGTGTGTGTGTGTGTGTGTGTGTGTGTGTGTGTGTGCGCGCGCGCAAATGCTTACAATTGCATGGGCCTGAATGTGTCATGAGGGACCTCCAGGGCAGAAAAGACATGGCAAGGAGCAGATGTCGGGACACACACACACACCCACACGTCTGAGTAGTGACCTGTGAGTGAGCGACAGCATGTTAGAGTTGGGAAAAGTGTGGAATTTATTAAGGGTGCTGATTTTTTTTTTCTTCAGGAAGGATTATGGACTGAATTTATTATTTTATAAGGTGTTTAACAGTTTTATTAAGTGTTTGTGATTCTGATTATTATTAGTGTGTGAAGAGAATGGTGATTATTTTCTGCTCTGTATTTAATGAAGAATCATTGCTATAAATGTTTACACACCACAGCAGCTCAGGATTTAACTGTACAGATGTGTCAAATGTAATGGGTCTTAGTTGTTTAAAGCCCGCTAACCCACTCGAGGTGTGTGTGTGTGCTGCAGGTGGCCATCAAATCTATTAGGAAAGAAAACATTAAAGATGAACAGGACCTTATTCACATCAGGAGAGAGATTGAGATCATGTCGTCCCTCAATCACCCCTACATCATCACCATATATGAGGGTAAGTCTGAGAACACTGACAACTAACAACACTGTGTGACTGTAGCACCTAAAGCCAGGATGTAAAGTGAGATGTTAAACATTGTTCAGTGTTCTTTATATCATCAGGAGTTTAATAAGAAAGCTGATGTCAGGAGAATGCATTGTAAAAGTCTTTTGTTCAGTAATGACCCAATTGCTGTAAACAAGCTTTATGGCCTTTGTGTAATTGACTACGTAAGAGTGTGTGTAACATTTATTTTTAGCATCAGGTCCATTCTGCAAAAATCTAAAGTTTCAGCATTAAAACTGTGTGTGTGTGTGTGTGTAGTGTTCGAAAATAAGGATAAGATTGTGATTGTGATGGAGTACGCCAGTAAAGGAGACTTATTCGACTACATCTGTGAGAGGCACATCTCTGAGTGTGAGGCCCGACACACCTTCAGACAGATCGTCTCAGCTGTGCACTACTGCCACCAGGTAAAACTACTGCACCACATCACATCCTGGACTCATTCACACACCATACACAGTTTAGTTATTGTCCCGTCCTTGTGGCTGTATAGCATTAGACTGGCTTTACCACCGAAACCATGCTAAACAAAAGTAAACAAAAACCACTTCCAATTATGGAGATCAAACACGCACAACTGAGTACTGGAGGTTTTTATAAAACATGCAGCCCACACCCATACTGGATTGTCAGACTGTTCACCAAAACACACACACACACACACACCTCTACCTTACATAACCACACAGACACTAAACAGAATCAATGAAGCAACCGAAGCCAATGCCAGGAACTGTGTGTGTGTTACATAAGAGCACACAGTGTGAAGCTCCACTTAGTGTGTGATTAATGCAAATTGTAAAACTGCAGTTCATTTAAAATTATCATTAAATTAGTATGAAAAATAAATGAATGGATTTCTTTCCTATAAATGTAATGTTTAATGACGTTAGGGTTAGTCCGTTAACCCAAGTGATTCTGGTTATATTAAACATATATAAATAGTACAAGATGTAATCTAGAGGAATCCTGTCTCTTGGGATTTTTCCTGCTTTTCAGTTCTCTCTGTAATGACCTGTGGTTTCTGGGAATCTGAGTTGAAGGTATTCCCTCCTGCCGAGAAAGACAACAGGGCAGCATAGTTCACATTCCACACACTGAGGAGGTTTTTTTTATGACCTTATTTAGAGATTGGTAAAACAAGATAAGCAGACAGAACCAGTCAGTTTTCTGCAATCACACATAAATACATAGAAACACACAAATAACAGACAGGTTATTCCTAGAGCATGTAAGTAAAAGATCTACAGAAACCCAAACCTCAGCTGGATGGAAGCAGATAAATAAATATGGCACAACTACAACAAATGGATCAAAAGCACAATATAGACTTCTTATTAAATCCATGACTGTGATTATGCCTTGTGGAAAAAGCTCATGGTGTTATTAAAAAACAAAACAAAGGGAAATGTTAGAAGGTGAGAGACGGATCGGAACAAAGGAAAAGATTTGTGAATAGCCCAATGTACAGTAAAAGACCTGCAATGTACTAAACACACACGACAAAACATAATTTATTTCTATAGCATTTTTTGTGGCTCTAGTTATTTTGTTTTAGTAGCAATAAGATTTTAACACACATTCTAACTAACACTATTTTAACACACACTCTTATCCTCTTACAGAACGGCATCGTGCACCGAGACCTGAAACTGGAGAACATCCTGCTGGATGCAAATGGAGACGTGAAGGTGAGGCGCTCAGCATGTGTGCGCGCGAGCGTGTGCGTGTGTGTATGTGTGTGTGTGAGAGACTATACCAATAAAGCTCACACCCTTTGTGTATATACAGTGAGATGCTCTGCATCTGTGCTTGTGCACGCACGCACACACACATTTACTTTATCACCTGACTGCAGTTTTTGACCTTAACTCCCCTCTGATGGAAAAAGACTGTTTATCTGTAGTCTGCTTTCACTGGTCAGCATTTTGGTGTCTCCTATAGGATTGGGTTTCATCAGACACCAACACTTTTCAGTACGCCTTGCACGTGATGTTTGTTTATCACTCACCAGTTTCTTAACTTTGGGTTTCAAACAAAAATCTGACTGAAGTCACTGTCAAATGAAGCCAGAGCCTATAAAAGGAGGTGTTGTTAATAAAGTGGTTGTAATTACAGATTGCTGATTTCGGTCTGTCGAACTTGTACCGGAGAGATGAATATCTGCAGACGTACTGTGGCAGCCCGCTGTACGCCTCTCCAGAGATCGTTAACGGACGACCGTATAAAGGACCAGAGGTGGACAGTTGGTCTCTGGGCGTCCTCCTGTATGCTTTGGTGCATGAAGCCATGCCGTTTGACGGCCAAGACTACAAAACGCTGGTGCAACAAATCAGCAGGGGAGACTACCGCAAACCCACCAAGCGATCAGGTACAAACTCCTGTCCGTTAACTCCTAGGAAGCGCACGTTATATCAGAAGCTGATTACACATGGCACAAAAAAGAAGTAAAATAGAAAAGACATAGCTTAGGATTTCTACAAATTAAAGCAAAATCTAGTAAAACAGTAAAAAGCCTGAAGCCAATGGGGATATATCGGAGCAAGATGGCCCGTACAGACATACCCTGTACTGGCTTTATAATATATCATTGGTAGTGTATTATATAGTAATCCAGTTTTACTGTGTGGGTAGAATATTAAAGTAAGATCATGATGTTCATGAAGTTGTATTTTTTTTGGCATAATTTAAATAGTTTTGGTAAAGAATTTACAGTCTCCTCCCCCCCTCTGTTCAGATGCATGTGGTTTGATCCGCTGGATGCTGATGGTAAACCCTGACCGCAGGGCCACTTTAGAGGAGATTGCAGGCCATTGGTGGGTTAATTGGGGCTATCAGCGTCCTCTCCTTACTGAAAATGAAACAACGGTGGGAACAACAACAACAACAACTATTTCCATGTCGTCACAAACAAGCAACTCTGCACGAATCACCGACTGGCTTCGAAGAACCTCTCGGCCTCTGCTGCACAGCGGCTCGAAAATGCGCTGCCTTCTGCGTCCAGGAGGAGGAGTCGCAGGAGACGCACCGATCGCTCGTCAACGATCGATTCGCAGGTCACGCAAAGAAAATAACGTCACTCAGATACAAGAGAACACTGTGCCGAAGCCATTTAAAGGCATCCTGAAAAAACGTGGCAGCTTAAAACAGAAGCAGTGTGGTGAGCCTCAGATTCCACCAGTGGAAGAAAAAATAACAAATGTAATCGTATCACTGCCTGTGATCCAAACTCCACCTCCACCCTCAGGCCCACCCCCTCGCAAGGGAATCCTGAAGAAGCCTGTAGAGAGGGAATCGGGTTATTACTCCTCATCAACTGAAAGCAGTGATTCCACTCAAACACCCCACATTGAGCTGTGCACTACGATGCCACCACGATTTAAAGGAATCCTTAAGAGTAACGGAAAATTTTCCTCTGGTGTTTTGCAAGAGTTCGGCTCGCTGGACCAGCTAGCAGCATCCCTTCCACCAGGGGGTGTCCGATCTCGTCCCAGCATGGCCATCAGTGAGGACAGCATCCTTTCATCAGAATCCTTTGATCGATTAGACCTGCCTGACCGCTGTGAACCCGCAATGAAGGTGGATCGTCTAGCAGCGGGTGGCTCCATGCGTGGCAGCGTTTCAGCCGACAATCTACTCGACCTGAAGGACAGCAGGGAAGAATTATGGGATACAGGCAAGATGGGAGAAAGCACCTTCTCCATCACAGACCGTGAAAACGTGACTGAACTCTACAAGTCTGCCTGTAACGGAACCCACATTAGCTGTGTTTCTTGACGATCCGTTTGAGGACATGCTCTGATTCTCAGTGGAGAAGAAATGGATGTGGAGACAGCAGACTTAACACAGGAAATGATAAGTGGTGGAAGTGGAGCAAACTAAACTAGAACAGTTTAAGGGAGCAGTGTTTGTCAGTAAAGAAAGGCAAAATGTGCTAAGTTGATGCTCTTTGAGAGGCGATTCTCCTTCTAAACATTTCTTTAAATACATTTTTGACTCTGTGGCTGGAGCCGCTCTAGACTGGGGCCGTGATTTGTGAGACATAAGCATGAAGCAAAAGAACCAAAGAAAATAGACATTTTAAAGAAGACATAGGTAACAATCAGACTACAGACCTTTTGGTTTATCGTCTGCAGCTCAGAGTCCGTTAGTGATAAGACATTCATGACATTGTAAAATACAACAAAGTTTATTAACCTTGTTAATGATTAAGCTTTTAAGACGGATGGTGATCAGACTCCCTCTGGAACACCAGATCAGACAGTTATTTATTGTCTTTTTAATGAACCTCATGATATGGATTAGTAGCTGTAAATAAACTGTAGTAAAAGTGTTTGTGTAAGAGGTACTCACTCAATGAGGCCTCGAAGTAAAAATGAGTTTATGAGATTGTATTTTAGTTTTTTAATAGTAATTTTATTTCCATGACAATTCAGAATGCCATATTGGTCTCGTGTTTATTCTGTTTCACACTCATGCAGTTCTGTTTAACTGGAAAATGGCCAACAGTGCAAACATGTGATGCGTCTTTTAGACCATCTTCTGCCGACGCAGACAATCTGTACGTGTATTAAACAAATCCTGTACCATTGTAGGGTCACGGCCTTAAACACTGCTGGCCTGATCTTTTGTAAGATGCACTGAAACCGATACTGGATCTGAGTGTCAATAAAAACTCGCGAGCACAAACAACTAAAGCCTTTCGTTTTTTCATTTTAGACACAAGCTTTGTGATTTATTTTTAAGCTCGTATAAGAGTCTAAATACTAAAGACGATGATCTACTTCTATGTTGTAATGTACCAATAATCTGTTCTACAATATAGTGAGAGATTTACTTACCTGATGTCCACTGGAGAGAAGACTGAAGCTTGCAGCACTCCGTTTAATTCCGCTAAATCATCTGATTAAATTAATTATATCTTAAACTGTTACAGTAAAATAAAACACAGCTTTGAGGAAAGAGAGCAATGTAATTATTTGTGTCATGTGAAGTTAAACAAAAAACCTTGAAATATATCACAGAACAACGTGGTGTATTATTTAAGTAGTAATCACTTTTACATCAACATTTTGAAAGCAGCATTGGTCCAGTGTGCAAAGGTGAAAGGGGAAATTCCAACCATGTGCAAAAACATACAAAATGTGAAGGGTATGAGCCCACATTCAGTTTAACACACACACACATTATATACAGAGCTGCAGTTTAGTCAACTAAAAGCATAAAACCATCAAACTGAAAAGCAGCATTTTAGTTTAGTTTAGTAACTGTGCTACAGCGTGAATGTTTTGAGAAGGAAAATGAAAGGGAAAAAACAGATCATTTAATGGATCTACTGTTTACATGTGAAATTCCAAATGACTGACTTTCAAAGTATATTTTTATAAATTAAGCATCTTAGATTCAGTTTGTACAACATCATTAAAAATTATTCAATATTTATTATTTAAAAAACGAGCTGTTATTCATTTTAACTGAACATATGAATAGGTAACATCAAACAAAAACTACCATTTATTATTCAATGTAACTGATGTAGTGCATATTAACACATGTGCCTATTGATGCTCTTGACTAGGATATACTGTTAATTAATATAGTCATTCTAATGAACAGCAGCTAATGAGTTCAGACAGGTGTGTGGCTGACCTCAAGAACAGGTGAGGCGGACGTGCACAGGGGTGTGTTGGGGGGCAGAGTGAGCTTCAGAGTCTCCTCCAAGGCGGTGTAACAGTTACAGAGAAACACCTTGATGGTGACAGGAAGAAAAAAAAATTCATATGTACCTGGTCCAACAAAGAAACTTGTCTTCACTGTATAGACAGAGAGAGAGAGAGAGAGAGAGAGAGGACACACAGACATCATTGTGCATTTGAATGTAAAGTCTGCCACCCATTGATGACGTGTGAAATGACCCCAAAGAGAGCTGCACCTACGACACATGAAAAGCTCCTTTAGCGTTGACAGACAGCTACGCTGGGCCACTCCACCCAACATGTTTACGTGTTATATGAGTGAACACAGACAAGGGTGAAATGCAAACACAGAAGATAAATACATGTGAAACAGTTCAGGATCAGATTCCTTTTATCCACATCACATGTTAATAAAAATTCCAAATGGAGTCTTGGTCATTTTGATGGATTTGAACTGTTTATGTGGGACCACACAGCAGTCAAATGTACGTTTCTCTCACCAGGTCAGTGTCTAAGACGTTAGCCATGAGCTGCAGGAGTGTGGCACAGGACAGTGCGTCATCCAGTAGGTTCAGGCGCTGAATTGCAGCAGCCACACAGCTACAGGCGATAATGGAGGGCTTATATGTTGAAAATGTGAATTCTACAACAGACACACAACGACGTATACGATTACTGCTGTAGTAGAGTGTAAAACAAAATCATACACAGTTTGAGTTTGTAAGAAAGATACACTGACAAAGACATAAGCTCTGTGTGTATGCGTCATATAGCACATGGTACTGAACAGAATAAATGATTAATAATATGCTGCATTGACAGCAGCAAGAACACAACAGCTTTCTCTTGTCAGGGTAATGCTGGATCCCAGCTTCTCTCGGATTGGAGCTATGGTGTATATCATAGATTTTTCCCCATCTATTCTAAACTGAAAGGTATACGTGTCCATTACTTTTAGCTACATGACCTTTGTCAGGTAATTTAACTTTAGTGCAAACATGTGGTGCATAACCAAGTAAAAAGCATGAAAACTGTGATTACATTTAAGCTAAAATTATTTCATGTCTGATTAACATATTCCTTTTACACTAAGACTGCTGATGTCACAGTCTCACTAACTTTTATTTGTTATAAGTCAAGCTGCTTTGACCAGGACCTACTTCTAAATTGTTACTAAATCCACTATAGTATTCAGAAGTGACGTACAGAACTAGTAATCCTATTTGTGTATGTGCATTTGTGTTTATTAATATAAGCTCTGCAACAAAGCGCACAATAAAAACACACACACCCCTCCATTGTGACTCCACTGACCCTCTGTCTATGCCTCAGGCTTGGGAGGAACACACACACACACACACACACACACACACACACACACACACACACACACACACACACACACACACACACACACACACACACACACACACGGTTGTCTCTCAGACAGGTGTGTCCCTTTCCATTCAAATACTATCACCCTCTGCCAGGAAGTGCTGAGCCTAAAAGAATGGCTTGCAATATCCCGTAATATGTCTGGGGTTGCCACGGGCTACTTGAGTTACTGGATGAGGAAGGGCAGGTGGAAGTAACACACACACACACACACACACACACACACACACACACATCAGACTCTTTCCAGAACCATTGCCATGTTACACAGCAACTGATTGGAAGTAATTCTACAAAATTGTACCTCTGTGTGTGTGTGTGTGTGTGTGTGTGTGTGTGTGTGTGTGTGTGTGTGTGTGTGTGTGTGTGTGTGTGTGTGTGTGTGTTTACCTGTAGCAGCTAGAGCAATGTATGAGTGTGTGTGCCTGCGCAGGGCTGAGAGGTCACGAGGAATTATAGGAAGGCCATGCAGTAGTGGCTCCAAGAAGTCTGAGGGCAAAACTGAGGCCAAATCCCAGTCCAACCTAGAGACAACTATCATCTCCCACTTCTACACACACACACACACACACACACACACACACACACACACACACACACACACACACACACAGGGTAACATAAAACAATAACTATAAAATGATTAAAACTAGAAATAGCCAGCCTTTTTATCCATATCACTGTGATAGTTGTGCACATAAAAAGAAGCCGAAACACAAAGCCATGTTAAGACACCTACTTTTGATCTGTCATTGTTCTGTAATCAGCTCTTTATTATAATTACCAGTAGCTGTGTAACAGAGATGGTGTTTTCGGTGTATATACACAGCTTTGTGGCGTTCAGGGGAACCGTCTCTCTGAGTTTGGAGGCTATGAACATGCAGACGGTGCCGAGCAGCTGCAGACTAGATGTGTCCACGAGGTGATGAGCCATGTACCTGTCCAGGTACTGCACGGCCAATGGGAACACCTCCTCCTCACACCTCTGCTCCTCACAGACCTAAAGCAAATGCAAAACAGCTCTGTCTCTGTGAGTCACAGGGCTAAGTATTAGCACACCTTCTTTTTTCTGCACACCTGAGGAACTTTAGATCTCAACTGCACAAACTGTCACATTACCTGTGCATGATGCCATGTTCAGTCATTTAGTTAAATCTCTTCGCCGTCATGTAGAGCTTCACACGCGGCTCACAGTTTACACTACTGACGTGTTAGAATTCGGATTAACCCAAAGGGAGATTGTACAGAACATGGAGTACAGCAGAAGGAAAAGCACTGCTATCCAGGTCGTTCACCTGAAAGAGCCGACTCGAAGAATCGAATCCCTCGCGATCGAAACGTCACTAGTTATCAGTGCTTTATGTCTATAAACAGCACATTCACAGTAAAGTCTTGCTGGACTCGGAGTTTTTTAGGTTTCATTTTTATTATTATCGTATTGAATAATAGTTTATCTTACCTGCAACATCCAAACAGTTAAAATTCTCCTCATATTCGGCTTTACGTCACTCTGTAAGGTGCCGAAATAAGAGCGTGAAATCGTGTGGCTTCTTTCTAAACTCGTCATATTTCTCCAAACCCGACTGTCTCGGGTCAGAACCGGGTCACAACCAGCACGAACCGACCTGAGATCAGAACTGCCTTCAGCGGCCAACACAAAGTGCTCGTTTTCACCACAAATCAACTCCATTCGCCAGCTACTACAAATAACAATTACACTGTGGTCTGAAGTGAAAGGTCTCAACGTGTACAGTCACTAAGATAACTAGTTTAACTGGCAGCAAACCCTTTTTAAAATAAACATCCTAAATTCATCACAATAAGTTCATCTTAAATGCATCTCTTCTCCCTCTTCTTCTAGTCAGGGGACTTAAAATGGCGCCCAGTGATTTTTCCCGCGCTTTGAGGGTCTCGCGCCAGAGAAAGTCCTGTCACGTTCTTTTTCTGAACAAAATGTAAACAAATCAGTTTGTTAAAAACTACAACAAAACCTTCAACACTTTCTGACAAAGCTGCAGGTCGATCTTTAATTTTATATATATAAGCGTTTCCCCATTGGAATCCATGAGGGTGTATATTATACATATATAAATAATATATATTATATAAAGAAAACACAGACTTTTTGTATTGTAAACAGTTTATTACAAACTACACGTGCATTATCTGCCTCAGTGTGACATCACTGTCCAGATAAACCAGGTGTGTTTACTTTAGTCAGCAGTTTCACTACAGCTCTGGACACTGACTTTTTTCTAAAGTGTACATTTGACTTAATAAAGATGTTCCAAAAGCTGTAGAATTAAAATAAGCAACATTTCACCTCCGCATGAAAACAGACACTTATTTTGTCGTGAATGTTTTGACTTCTCATTTTCTCCTCACAGTCTTTTATCACTGTAATTACACTGCAATAAATAGGTTTATTAAGGTTTAGCGGTCACTAAGGGAATTTGTGCACCTATACATTATGCAGCAGCGTGAGCACAGCTAGGTCCTGTGTTTACTCAGTCCATCATCATGAGAGGTGTGGCATCCTCCTTGTCTCTGGCCTCTGCGTTCTGAAGCTCACGCCTGATTTCAGCTGATATTTGTGTGTGTGTTTGAACCTTCAGCAGCTCCAGCAGCACACCCTTCTGCTCGGAGGCCAAGTCAGCCTTATAGCGCTGCACCAGTGTGAGCAGACTCTGATGCCAAAGCACAGGAAGAACGCGCTGCTCTGTCCGGAACGACAGGAAGTGAGCAACCAGTGCATCCAGCACACGGAATGGCAGCGCATACTTCTTATCCAGCAGCAGGCGTAGGAAGATGCTGTTTGCTCCATTGTATTCCATTTCAGCCAGTTTCAGCATGGCGGCACTGAAGGAAAACACAGAGAACCAGGAATATGATATATTACAGTAATTAACACAAACCACAACGTTTCTCTCACTTCCTGTTTTTCGTCTCAACACAAAGAACTACAAGGTAGGCAGCAATAAGACCAGTTCCCTGTTTCTAAAAGGTCCCTATTTTTTAATTTTAAAAAAGGGTTTTAAAAAGCGTTGCCTCGTTCCTGTCGAGATACAAATAAACAAACTCATCTAGATCATGCTAAAAATCTTAATCCAGAATTAGAAGAAGCAGAAATTAATTTAAGGCCAAGATGCTGACTAATGTGAAGAATTAAGAATATTTTAATAATATTGTAAACCAACACAAGAAATTTGGACACAATCATATGACTGTGTTGTGGGTTTATTTTACAGATTTTAGCAGCTGGGACTTGTAAATTCAGCTGGGCTTAAATTACATTTCCTCTTTAGCTACACACTTTAATTAATTTGATTTGGTAAATCTGTACATATGTACAGTAATACTGTAGTGTGTGACAGAGTTTGGTGTGTGTGTGTGTGTGTGTGTGTGTGTGTGTTGGGTGTTACCTGGAGTGCAGAACAGGTATAGAGCACTTGGTGAGGATGCTACCGATGATGACGGCCTCTCTCAGAGTGCAGGTTCCTGACTCACACAGCGGGATCAGGATTCCTACAGGAATATAAATTCATTGTTCCTACTGATTAGTTCATGGACACTGTTGGTGTTTTCCACAGGTTACTTTTTCCTGCTTAAATTCATGCAAATCAACTCAGCAGTTTATCATCAGGTTTAACTGGAATTAACACCAGACTGCTTCGACCCCTCTCTCCTCTGCGAGCGAAACTGATGACTAGTGTATTAGAGACCGAACCCGTACTGTCGTTTTATTCCTACTTTTAAAACACCTCACTTGACTCAAACACAAGGCCTGTGTGTGCAGACAGTACAGAATGTAAATGAAAAACACCACCGCCCCCAAGTGCTCGAACACAGTGAGACACAATATGGAAGAAAATAGACACATGGTTAAAAACAAGAGCGAGAACATTTTTAACTGGAACTAAAACCCTGTGAACCCAAATCATACTGACCTTTAAACCAGGCCCCAGGTTTAAACAGAGCTTTCTTCAGAGCGCTGTACAGGTGGAAGTTCAGCTTCTTGTACTCAGCGATGTCATCTCTGATCCTCGGCAACAGCACCAGGTTGTAGAAGCGCTGAGCCATACGCTCTTTCAGGTTTGACGAAAAAATCCTGCACATGTTCAAATGCATAGAAAAGCAGAACTAACCTTAGCAGTAGTAGTACTCAGAATACACTTTGTATTTGTGTGTGTGTGTGTGTCGCACCGTGTGGCCTGGTACATCGCTGCTGCACTCCATTTCTCAGGCTCGGTGAGGTAAAGGACCTGCTCCCAGTTGGACAGTGCCGGGATTATCTTAAACGCTTTGGGCAGTTTCCCACTGCGGTACTTACACAGAACCTGAGGAACAACCATACAGTCAGCACAGAATCCCTGTGATTACACCACACACCACAAAAATGATCCCTGAGTGAGATAGACAGACATGGTACTGGGCATCGTTGTGGGTGTGGTGTGTGGGGCATGGGATGGGTGTGCCCTCACCTTACTGACTCCTCTGTACACCTCTATAACCCGGGGGTCAAGCTGAGAGATGGGCTGCCCCGAAACCTCTGACATCACTGTGCCCACCTCTGTCTGCTTCTCTGTGATCTTTTCCAAGATGATGTCAGCTAAAGTACGCCTGTCACACACACACACACACAATAAACCAGTTTGTACTGTTGTGACTGTAGTTACTGAGCTGTTGGAGTTGTAGGAGTGGGAGCCAAGTGTTCACCTGACAGGTGGGTTCTTGTTCATGAACATCTGGATGGCCTTTTCATCTTCCAGATCAACCTCCACCTCTGTGCCACTTTCTCCCTGGTCTGCCCCGAGATCGGGCCATTCCTCATCTGACTCGGCATCCTTAGTGCTCGGACCTGCAGAGGCATCGACACTCACGTTAACTACCAACATGTGAATATTAAAACTAGAAAATTATATTTATTATGATATTAAAACCTCGTAGGGAGCGTTGTTTATGTGTGTTTTTTAATGACCTTTAGAAAGAAAGTGTGTGTGTGTGTATATATATATATATATATATATATATATATATATATATATAAATATATCTGTGTGTGTGTGTGTGTGTGTGTGCGTGTGTATAACTGACCCAACACTACAGAAGGCTGTGTCTTCTTCTTGCCCACCCCAGGACTGAGCCCGAACTCCCCCTGCAGCTCCTCCTGCTGAATGCGGGCCTGCTGTAATATTTTGCGGGACAGTTTGTTATTGACATACTCTTCCTCCTCCTCCTCTTCATCTTCCTCATGTCTGCGCTGCTTGTCCCTGTGTGTGTACCGGAGAGCTGAGTCTCCCTGTAGGATCTGATCTGCCAGAGGGACAGAGCCGCGACTTCCCTCCGCTTTTACACGCTTCACCTTCGGCATCAGTGCTGCTGAACCCCACCCTAAACACGCACTACACCCTAAACACGCACTACACCCTAAACACGCACTACACGCGACCCGGGGAACTTTTACCTTCCGGATACAAACACGTGGATTTCCTCCTCAGAGCATATGGCGTAGGCGAAGGCGAAGGCGCATGCGCAGATTGGCTCACGCACGCGCACTATCTGTTTACCTTCCAGTCATATTTCTCACGTCGTACATTTTTATACATTAAGCTGAAAATCCGCACCGGATTATTGCCAAATTACTAAATTACTCCACATACACGACCACAAAATCGTTATAACTTATTTTCTTTTACCGTCAGTCGTAGAGCAAACCGGAAGCAGTCGTAGGACCCCGGAAATTAATGAATGTAGCAGGTTTATTTTTGCGCCGCACAAAATATCATTTGTATAAAATGGGAGTTACTTGGTAAGGGTCGTGTTTTATATATATCACATCTTTATTCTTACAGTTAGTCTCTTCTCTAAAGATTTATATGTTTAGATTATAAAGAGCTCTGTGTGTGTGTGTGTGTGAGAGAGTGAGAACAGTAGCTACATTTATAGTATTAATTATACATTTAAAATCCACTACGGCTTACATTTTACAATAATAATAATAATAATAATAATAATAATAATAATAATTTGCACTGATTAAAACAATCGCTTCTCCAGAACTCAACATCTCCATATTCTACATGGAGTAATCTGTCTTAAAATAGTAATGGTGTGTGCGTGTGTTTGTGTGTGAGAGTGTGTGTCAATTGCCGGTGGTGGAGGGGAAAAGTGTCCAGCAGACGGTGGAGCAGCTGCATAAGAGACTGGAGCAGCTCGGAGCAGTGAAACAGGGCAGTTTCTTTGTCGACTGTGAGACGTATCATGCTACTGCTAACACTGGAGGTAAATATCTCACATGCACACCCGTAATCACCCGAAGTCACCTGAAGTCACCTGAAGTCACCTGAGCTTTGGGACTGTTGGGGGTGTGGCCTATACAAGCCTAAACCTATGTTAAGCCTACACCTTTTATAGGGAAAGTTAATTACATATTTGCGTCACAGTGATTAAGTTGTAATGAGTTTTGGGTATTAAATGTGTGTGTGTGTGTGTGTGTGTTTGTTTGTCCATCAGCTCAGCCTTCTAAACTCCTGTATGTGATGCATAACTCTGAGACGCCTCTCAGCTGTCTGGCTCTGTTTGACGGTGGCCCTACACTGGCGGCGGACGCTAACTTTGATGTGCTCATGGTGAAGCTAAAGAGTCACTTCCAGAATGCTAAGGGCCACAAAGTAGAGAGCCGCGGAGCCCGTTATCGCTACGCCGACTTCCTGATTAAAGTCGGGACAGTAACAATGAGCTCCAGCGCTCGGGGGATTTCAGTGGAGGTCCGTGGTCTGATATACACACACACACACACACACACGGTGTAAATCACACAAACAGCTCTGTATTTGTGTGGGTGTATGCAGGTGGAGTACTCCGCTTGTGTAGTTCCTGGTGACTGTTGGAACCTGATGAAGGAGTTCATGCAGAGTTTTCTGGGCTCCAGTGTTCCTGACCTGCCCTCTGTGTTCAGCAGTAAGGCTGAGGGTCTGTTCGCTCCGGCTGACTGCATGGACACCATGAACCAGTACCTCGAGCTCTTCAGCAAAATCCGCAAACAGCAGGTGCTGCCAGGGAGCGGCGTGCGCTGACAAACACACACACACAAGCTGGAAAGAAGCCACAACATACAGATCTGCTGTGGAACAGAACTGTCAGCTCTGGACCAGGACATAAACTGTAAAACTTCACAAGTCAATCACACTTCCAGTTTCTCAGCTGTGTTTTGTTTACTGCTGTATCAAAGTGAGGGGGCACTGAGACTGAATTTGTGTGTGTGTGTGTGTGGGGGGGGGTTTAATGTAAAATTTTTACTAAAATAAAGTTGAACTGTAGCAGTAATATTGTAATTTATAATTATTGGGATAAAAACACTGCAGCACTCATGCAGTGTGACTCAAAACAGTTTCTGATCCCATCCGTTGTATCCATTTATAGTTACAATGCTGTGGAAGATCCATGAAACTCTTCTGTTATAGCAGCTGGTTCTCTCAGCAGCTGTCCTTTATCCTCTTTATTATTATATGCATGTACACTGACACTTATTTTGTTTTTACCTCTCGACAACAGAGGGTGGAAGGGCAACAAACATTAAAATTGCTATTAGAAATATCAAAAAAGTAAAGAAATTGCAATAAAAATCAAATGAAATGCAATAAAAATACAAATATGGCTGTAAAATACAGTTTACAATGTAAGAGAACTCATTCAATAGAAATTCCATAGTACACTGTTTGTGCGAGTATGTGATTAAATTGAATTAATGTGATAATATTTTTTTAGTAAATAATACTATTTTTTAGGTGAAAAGTCATATAAAATGTATTGTGTACAATTGTCAGAGCTTCGTAGTCCAGTTAATATGAAGTTGGGTAAGAGAGTCCACAGTAAAAAGGCCAGTAGTAAGCATGATGTCCCGGTGGAAGTGGTAGTGTATGACAGCTGTTTATCTCCCTGTGTATACAGACTGTTCCCAAGTCTCCTTGTCCTGGCTGTAGTGCTCCGGTTCTGCTCACCTGACTTCATGAGAGTTAAGAGTTTGTGAATGGGATGTGTGGGGTCACTGACGTTACTGGCCCACTTGGTTGTCCTGTTATTGAAAATCTGTAGTGGTGATCTGTCCCTGTGATTTTCTGGGCTGTCCTTAACACCCTCTGAAGTGCCCTTCTATCATGTGTGGTGCTGTCAATCCACACAGCAATGTAGCAGGTTAACACCCTCTCCGTAGTGCAACAAGTTGTGTAGTATCTGTAGTATCATGCCAAACTTCAGTACCGTGCCAAACTTGCTGCGTCCCCTCAGGAAATACATTCTTTTGCTGGATTTGTTTACCAGCTGTGCTGTGATCTGTAAGCTGTCATCTGTAAGTTCCTCACAGATATAGACAGCCAGGGATTTATAGCTGAAACCTCACTGGTAGGCTGTCGTGTCCTTACCATGAATTTAATGATAACATTATTATTGGGCTGGGCAGCGATAAGTGTCCAGTATAGGACAACAAGCTTGAGGAGTGTTTTCTGAGGCGGACATGCTGGGATTTTCCAGTGAAGACGCTCAGTGTCCAGTCACAGTGCAAGTGATAGTCCAAGGCCAAACTGTCCTTATTCCTCACGTGTGAAATACAACAGCATGGACTCTGGATGTGTTTGTGTTGTAAACATGTTAATATTGTACTCAGAATGCGCTCCTGACCAACGCACTCACACTGGTGACTCCTTCACCGTGTTGTTTATACAGTGACAGCAGCTATGCTCCATGGGGTAACAGACTGGGGCAAGTTTCTTCTTCTTTACTAATAAGGAGATTATGGTGCATATTCCGCCACCTGCTGGATGGAGTGCGGAGCTTCATTCTCTCATTACCGCGGACACGCTGCGCTTCCTCCCGCCTCTGCGTCCTGACTGCACTTACGCCTGTCTATTGTGACTGACGTATCTAACAGCCAATAAGAGTCAACGCTTATCATGGTCACAACCAATCAGGAACGAGGCGACTGAAAACTGGATTCCAAATGGCTCCCTATTGGATGTAAAGTGCACTATATACAGCGTGTTTTTAACCCATTAAGTGCACTGTGTAGGGAGCAGGAGCCCGTTTAGGATGCGGCCCTGATCCTCTCCGGTCCGGGTTCGGTTGTGACAGCGCGCGTGCGGTAAATAAAAAGCCGCACACAAACAGCGGAACGAGCGGAAATGTTGCACACGGAGCGTTTAGTGCGCGACTGTCTGTGGGACACTGTGTGTTTATCTGCAGGGACGTGTCGACGTGTATAAACGTGTAAACATCTGGTCCATGTGGCGGCTCCCGGACTTTAATCCGAGCGCCCGGTGCGTTTTGTTTAAAGGTTTTAAAACAAAAGTTTATTTCCAGCAGAAAAATCTTTATTGTGATGAGGAATAAATCCCGAGCGGTGTGTATGTTTGTTCCGGCACTAACTCTGTACTGTGGACTTTGTGTGACTGATTTATTCTCGGTGTAAACAGCGCTCTTTGTTCTGAGGTAAGTCCTGAGGATGCTAGGCTAGCTCATTAGCTTAGCGTTAGCTTAGCATTAGCATGCCGGCACCCGGCTGGCGCGGTTTACTTGCTCCTCAGTTAAAATGTGTCCTCCATGCTTTTCTTTTAGTGAGAGAATCCGGGAGACTTTAATAAGTGTCGATATGAGGATATGTTTACAGTTACGAGTTTTGGTCAGATAACGATAAAGCAAAACATCGCGATATTTCAGTTGCTCAGCTGGTCGGTACCGAACCGTCCGGTTAGCAGGTCGGTACTAAGCGCAGACTCTGATCTGTTTGTGTAGAACCTGAAAGCTTTACTCTGTGTTGTGTTGGTGCCTGAGGTTAGTCTGAGCTCCAGCATCAACACCACACTGTTTACTTTGTGACCCAGACGCAGACCCTCAGCTCCACTCTGTGTTTCTTCACATCCCACTGTTGAGGCAGCTGACAGCATGTTTCCGTTTCTCCGTGGCAGTGTGGTGCTGAGTGATGCTGAGATCCTCGCTCTGAGGTTGTGATGCTCGCCACACACTCCATCAGTCCTTTATGAATCCACTTTCATGGTGAGTCGCACAACTTCTCTCCCTGTGTGGACAACAGAAATACCTATGCTGTGTTTTTTTGTATTATAATACACCTCTGTGTGTGTTTTTCCCACTCAGCCCTGGTCCGGTCGTGCCGCAGTGCTGTGGCTCCTGACTCGTGAGGGCTGATGAGTGTTTGGGAGCAATGGAGCGCTGCAAGCATGTGGTCCGTCTCCGTTTGGGACAAGATCACTCCATCTTGAACCCTCAGAAATGGCGCTGTGTGGACTGCGACACCACAGAGTCCGTGTGGGCCTGTCTCAAATGTGCGCACGTGGCTTGTGGTCGCTACATCGACGAGCACTCGCTGCAGCACTACCGCGAGACACAGCACCCGCTCGCCATGGAAGTTCGAGAGCTAGATGTGTTCTGCTTTGCGTGTGGCGATTACGTCCTAAACGACAACGCAGAGGGCGACCTGAAGCTCCTGCGGGGGGCGTTGTCCACCGTGCGGGATGTCGGGCGCCGCTCCATGCGTTCGGCGTCGTCGGCGTCGCACTCGGTGGGCAGCGACGGGGCAGGGACTGTGCAGGTGGCATTAAGGCACCGGAGACGTGTGCTGTTAGGAACTGCTTTTCGGCACTGGAGGACACGGCAACAAGACGAGCAGAAAAAACTGGAACAGGAGAAGGAGGAACTTCGGCGACAACGTAAGGAAATGAAGAAAAGGATCATGGGAGATGACGGAAACGCACCGCCAAGGAAAAGCGCACGCCTTTTAACGCAGGCACCGCGGCCACTAATTGCGCTGATTCCAAGAAAATTCAGAGACCCACCTGAAAAAGTGCCACTTCCCAGCAAGACTTTGTCAAAAAATCCCAGAAAAGTGCTCCGTACTGTGAAATCGGGCGTGGCAGGAAAGCGGGCCAATTCATCATTTCTGTTAGCACGGCGCAGGCGATTAGCGCCGGGTGTCACAGGACTTCGTAACCTAGGCAACACGTGTTACATGAACTCCATCCTCCAGGTGCTGAGCCACCTGCGTAAGTTCAGGGAGTGTTTCCTTGCACTGGATCTGTGTGAGACGGAGCAGCTGCTGCTCGCCAAAACTCAAGGCATGATGGAAGGAGAAAAACTGGTGCCGCCCAAAGACCCTCGCTCTTCATCTTTATCCGGCCAGCAGGTGGTTTTTATTTCCCCCAGATTTATTTCTTGCAGCGTTAGTTTAGAGAAGCATACTGAATGAACTGTTGTGATTACAGGTATCTCTGTGCCAGGAGCTGCACACTCTGTTTAGGGTGATGTGGTCCGGCCGCTGGACGCTCGTTTCTCCATTCGCCATGCTGCACTCCGTGTGGAACGTCATCCCGGCATTCCGTGGCTGTGACCAGCAGGACGCTCAGGAGTTCCTGTGTGAGTTGCTAGATAAAGTGCAACAGGAGCTTGAGGCTGATGGCGGCTACGGTGCGAAACGGCAACACACACGCACACGCATCGTTATCCCTATCACACAGAGGAAACTCTCCAAACAGGTGCTCAAAGTCCTCAACACCATCTTCCATGGCCAGCTGCTCAGCCAGGTCAGTCATACACACACACAGCACGGAGTAATGAGCCTAACGAGTTTATATATTAATTTAAATAACAATATCTTGACAATTTATGTAAAAAAAAAAAAAAAACTTGTTTACTTGTTTGAGTGATGATTGTGTAGACCGTCACTACTCCATCTCCACAGCTTTCTGATCCTTTCTTTAAGCTCACATCCACATCAACATTTTCTCTCCCTTCCATGGTGGGTGGGTGTGTGTGTGTGTGTCCTATCCAGGTGACGTGTCTGTCCTGTAAGCGCAAGTCAAACACAGTGGAGCCCTTCTGGGATTTGTCTCTGGAGTTTCCTGAGCGTTATCACAGTGTGGCTAAGCTGAGCCAAGTGTCCTCTCAGAGCTGCTCTCTCACTGAGATGCTGAGCAAGTTCACTGAAACTGAGGCTCTGGAGGGATGTATCTACAACTGTAACTACTGCAACAGTGAGCAAACACACACACTCACACCTTCACAATAGAATAGACTGAGAGCTTAGCCATTTGTCCTGGGGTTTTTATCTACTGTTGTACTGTGTGTGTGTGTGTGTGTGTCAGGAAAAAGACGCAAGTCGTCCCACAAGCCACTGGCTCTGTCCGAGGCCTGTAAACAGCTGCTGATTTATCGTTTACCTCAGGTGCTGCGGCTTCACCTAAAACGCTTCCGGTGGGTTTTACACACACCAGCAGAAATCTGAGTGTTATTTGATTCTTAAAAAATGTTTAAAGAAATAATTGATTATGGACTGGCACGGAGAGAATCATGTCTAGAAGCTGTGATTTTACACACTCTTATTTAACCACTCTGCATATTTAGCTGGTCGGGCCGGAACCACAGGGAGAAGATCGGTGTTCATGTGGCATTTGATCAGGTTCTGAACATGGAGCCATACTGCTGTCCTGACGCATCACAGGTCTTCACCTACGACCTCTCTGCTGTAGTGATGCATCATGGGAAAGGCTTCGGCTCAGGACACTACACGGCCTACTGCTACAACACAGAGGGGGGTGAGTGGTGGGCACCATGATTACTCACTGTCTGTCTTTTCTGAACAATGTTATTCACTCACTTTTTAATCCTTGTGTTTTGCAGGTTTCTGGGTCCACTGTAACGACTCTGAGATGAATGTGTGTAGCGTGGAGGAGGTCTGCAGCACTCAGGCGTACATCCTGTTTTACACACAACGCTCAGCTTAAAGAGACTCGACAAACCCACACCTGGGTGTAGTACTGACCGAACAATCCAACCTGTGTGTGTCTAGAACAGGCCTTACTTCCGTGTGAGAGAGAGAGAGACATGCCTATCCTAGCCAGCACACATGTTTAGGTCAGGTCTGATTAGCCGTCACACGGCTCAGCTGTATTTTTTCACTGAGGTATTTTACAATAAAGACGAGGTTCATCACTCGTGGCACTTTTCAGCTGATGTGGAGCAGGAATCGGTCCACAGCCGGTTCTGAGTGTTTACAGTAGGCCACGCAGCAGCTTTACATTGTCTTCTACATAAACGTGCATATTCTGGACGTTACTCGTGATGATACTAGTGATGTCATACACTCCCAGCATGCGTCTGATTTGGCAGGAGTGTGACTTGGTTGTAGGTAATGATTGAACACACCAGCAAAAAAAAAAGACCTGAAAGCCACTGTTGAGTGTTTGCAGTAATCAGCTTATGTATAAACCTATAAACCTTTTATACCAATCGCTCCAGACGTCCGAGTTTTGTTTGTTTGTTGCCATGGCAACAGCAGGTTTGAGCAGCTATACCTTCAGTATGAATAGATTTAATCAGGGTTTATGTCTGTGCTCATGTTGTAGAAGGCTGTGTGTTTGGGAAATAAACACGTCTGCTGACGTAACCGTTCGGCTCTGTAAGCTTTGTGCTGCTCAATAAAACACGTCAGTCACGTGGCTTCGGCTCCACGTCTGTTGAAAAGTTGCATCAGCTCTGACCAAGTTCGTTTTAGATCTCAGAGATTTTCTACACACTAAGACTGCGCAGACACACACACACACAAACACAGTGTGTGTGCACATCCAGGGCATTCAGGACCAGCGTCCTCACACTGGAGATTCAGGAATACACCAACATGCCCACACTGCCTGAGGGAGGAGCTCAGGGTGATGGTGGGGGTGGAGAAAGAAGTGTAGCTGGGGGAAGGATGGAGCTCCCCCTGTGCTGACTGAGACAACTGTCTGGAGGATTCCATCATCAAACTTCTCACACACTACAATCAGGAATTGCTCAACTTTGTTATACTGTTTTTCTTTTCTACTGTGGTTTCTAATGTGCATCGTGAACTGTGTGCTGGGGCGTGGCTACCTGCACCTAGGAACCCGAGGGGCGGTGCTACCTGCACCTAGGAACCCGAGGGGCGGTGCTACCTGCACCTAGGAACCCGAGGGGCGGTGCTACCTGACTCGGGGGGGGGGGGGGGGGGGCTGTTACTTTAGTCAATTACTGACCAGAACAATCTGATGACCATGAATGTCTTTCTTCTGCGTGAGTGTGTGTGAGAGAGAGAGAGAGAGAGAGAGAGTTTAGGACTACAGGGGTTTTACACTGACCTCTGAACTCATGACATTTTGTTCTGTATTGTGGAGCACCAGTTATCAACTTTATTGATCTGGACTTGACCTGATAGCGATTAAAGATATTCCATCACAATACTGAGTCGTTATTGAGGTTATAAAGGTCACATAAATACTCAAATGGCTCGAGGATGCTAACACTAGCTAGCAAACACTGCTAATTATTTTACAAAAGAATAATCAGTAAAGTCAGATATTAGCTTCATGTTGACCTGCTCGGTGTCCCAACATTCATCTAGTGACTTTACTGAGAGTGAGTGTGAGCTGTAATAGTGATGTGCTGAAGAGGATGATCACATGACCCCAGTACATGAGGTAAAGCCTGTGTGTGTGTAAAACTTACTCAGGTTCTCGGGTGGAATGTCCCCTGATCCACAACCCAAACGGTCTGTAATGATGATCTCACACACAGCTGTAACTCCTTCCTCTTCTGGTGGAGCAGAAACGCTAAAAACAGACATTTCACAGAACAAACGCCCGGTGGAGTGATGACGTCACTGCTTACGTCATCTTGACCTTTCACCTTTATATCGGTTAAAGAATTGTTAAAGTTAAATTGTTAAAAATGAGTGACTTCCGTAAGAAAGACATTTATTTTATTGTAACCAACACATTTTATTCTTCTCATTTTCTCTTCTCTAAAATTTTAGTGGTTTATAATTATTTAACTGAACCAAAATCCATTTTGTGTGACCGTGTGTGGTTATTCTGATGTTATTTATGTATATAATATTTACATACATACACACACATACATACTTACATACATACACGCATGCACACGCACTCACACACACTACACTACACATACATACACACACCACACACGCAAAACAACAAGTAATTTTGAAATACTGAGAAAATTATTGAAGTGAATTAATTTACAACAATAAGATTATTTCCATACATTGTCTAGCATTAACCCCTATTTACTTGATTACTCACCACAGCTTGTGGTTGGGCAAATTTCTTCAGCAGTCTTTGGTGTACTCTGCTCCTGTGCAGAAGTGAATAAAGAGCTCCTCTGCTGCTGCTTCCTGTGTGACTAGAGACCGGGCCGTACCTGTACAGTCCTTACAGAAGGTTTCGTTTTGCCTTGGGCTCAGAAATATGGACATGTGCTCAGACAACTATAGGTGTGGGGAGGATTGTAGCAAAGTTAGTGTAGAACATGATGGTCCATGCTGTTGTCTTCTCTCATAGGGAAGTGTAGGCAGGAGTCCCAGCACTCAGACACACTGTAAATATTAGTATTTAATACAAATAAATTATAAATTAATTATATTTTATAAATTCACACAGTCATCACATAGCTGTGTAAATGTGTTTATTAAGATTACAGTGCCGTATTTGGTGGATTTTAGCAAACGGTATAAATATGAAAAGTGGGTGAGCATGATCAGTGATGATGGAGCTGTAACTCTGTAGGTACTGCAGGTATGATGAACAGTGTTATTGATCACAGAGCTGAGGAAGTGACAGACGTCCCGCTGGTCCCTTCGACAGAGTGCTCAATAAAGACAAAGTCACACACGGGCTGTTTGGTTCTTTTACAATCAACGGACACAAATAGAAAGCTTCGAAAACGGTTAATGTGATGCAGTGTGAACTCAGTGGCAGTGTATGAAGTCATGCAGAGTGCTGACACTTAAACATTCACAAAAACACCAGACTGATTTCTGATCAGATTTCTGCGGATTCCAATAGTACTCCAATTATTAGCAAAGACATTGAAGGTGATGGTGTGATCAGAACTGATGCTAAGCAACTAGCGTTCTCAAGCAAAAGCAAGCAAAAAAATGAGGCTGTCAATTTAGCATCATGTAAAGACACAGTGAGAACTAAAAGCATCCAGAACAAAAACCTTTACCCCAGATGTGTTTGCAAAAAATAAAGTTTAACACAAAACATACGTGCTAATCCGAGACAGTCACATCCTGATAGCTGGTTTAGTGGTTAGCTTAAGAGCAAACATTGCTACTAGGATTGTTTACAGAAGGCAATCATTTCCTTAGCACTGTCTCATTTTGTAGTCGTGTAGCTAATGTGATGCTTATCGATCAACATATTGTGCAGCTCATTAGCTTTTACAGCTGAACTCTGCATTCTGCCACATTTACTTCTTGTATTTCAAAATAATATTGCCACAGTATGAAAGCCAAAACTTTGTTTGGGCTAAAAACGTCCCAGAATCAGAAGTGTTTCAACTGAAATCTGCAGTCTCTGTTTCACACACAGATAAAACACACATCCTGATATGTGGCACAACAAGTCATGCAACAACATTCAGTCCTCTTTAAAGGTGAAAAAATTGATAGACACCCTTCCGAGTGTCTATTGTCTTTTCTTCTCATTCAGAATTTCAAATGAAAGAGTGTCGAACTAGCTGGTCTGTGCTACTGTATGGTCTCTAACATGTTTGCCATATCTCCTGGACTATAAGACGCATTCTTGTACTTGACCTCATGGTGAGAACTGGGTGTAAACTGAGATGCAGTGCCCCCTGGTGGCCATGATGCTGTAGCTCAGCACTGCGGTTGCTGGCAGGAAAGCGTGAAGATCCAGACTGGTGCTAAGTTGTGTCGACTTTACAGAGCCGGCATTAAGGTGTCACATTTAATTCATCCTCAGATTTAATGCATCCTTTTAGGTACAAGAGCCACAGAGGTTTCAGTACTGTTTGATTACTGGCTACAATAATGCTAATCACCCGAACTGAAGGTTTTTAGTTTGATGTTAGTGCCAAGCTGACACTAGGTAGTGAATCTGAACCTTTAACCCTTAACCCTTTAACTGCTGGAACATTAGACCTACAAATTAAATACACAAGTAATGTGTGACCTACTATTAGATTCAATTTAAAATGCTAGCAGGCAATTAAACGCGACTTATAGTCCAAAAAATACAGTATTTAAGTCTGATGAGTGTTTTAGGGCACGACAGCATGCTGAACTCCAGATCTAGACCAAATACATACAGATCTGGTGTAAATGGGACGTGTCCCACTTACTGTCTCTGTGGTAGTAGCAGTGTTTATATGAGGAGCTCCATCGGCTCTTCAGAGACACAGTAGCAGAGGGTGGAGTTCTGAGGTCACATGACTTAGCCAGACAGGAAGCAGAGTTCGAACCAATCCCAGTGCTTCCAGAGCGTAATGAGGAAGAGGGTGAAGGCCACAGAGGAGGCGATGCGAGTGCGGGTCTTCATGAGAGGGGTGATGAAGTTGGCCACGGTGGAGACAAAGACGAGCAGCACTGCCATGAGAGCTAGCAGCACGCTAATGAGCTTCCCGAGCAGAGCGCGAGCGTTGGCGTTCTCCACACCCTCCAACTGCACCACCTGCTGCTGCTGCTGCTGCAACTCCAGCTTACTGACACGCGTCAGACATGACTCCACTGCCTCCTGAACACATACACACATACACACACACACACACACACACACACACACACACACACACACACACACACACCCCAGCACAAACGTCAAGATGTAAACATGACTAATCGTGTATGAGCACCAGTAATATACTAATATACACATGAAGGCCACAGATCAGTGGTCTAACAAGAGAAAAGGACAGAGCATCAGTCTGAATGTCTATATGATAAACATTTGAACATTGGGCTTCTATGCCATTATTCTGTCTAATGACATTTTTTGACAATAATCCCATTATTTTGTGTAATGACATTTTTTGACAATAATCCTGCACATAGCCCTGACTCAACCCCACTGAACCCCTTTGTCTCAGCAAAGGGGGACAAACACCACCAGGGACTTTAAACATTTATTTATTATATAATAAAATATCTTACAATAATGTATTCATTTCAAAAAATAAAAAGACCAATGAACCGAGAGCCAAGTGTCTAGTTATTGTGTGCGAGAATGAATGAGTGTGAGTGCCTCTGTGTGTGTGGGGGGGGGGGGAGCGTGTGTATGTGAGAGAGTGAGTGTGGGTGAGTGCGTGTGTGTTTGTGTGTGTGAGAGTGTGCAAGTGTGTGTGTGTTTGTTTGTGAGTGAGTGTGGGTGAATGCATGTGTGTATGTGTGTGTGTGTGTGTGTGTGTGTGTGTGTGTGTGTGTGTGTGTGTGTGTGTGTGTGTGTGAGTGTGTGTGCGTGCGTGTGTGTGTGTGATAGTGAGAGTAAGTGTGTGTGTGTGTGTGATAGTGAGAGTAAGTGTGTGTGTGATAGTGAGTAAGTGTGTGTGTGAGAGTGAGTAAATGTGTGTGAGAGTGAGAGTGAGTAAGTGTGTGTGTGATAGTGAGAGTAAGTGTGTGTGATAGTGAGTAAATGTGTGTGATAGTGAGAGTGAGTAAGTGTGTGTGTGAGTGAGTAAGTGTGTGTGTGATAGTGAGAGTAAGTGTGTGTGTGAGATAGTGAGAGTAAGTGTGTGTGATAGTGAGAGTGAGTAAGTGTGTGTGTGTGTGTGATAGTGAGAGTGAGTAAGTGTGTGTGTGTGAGATAGTGAGAGTAAGTGTGTGTGTGATAGTGAGTAAGTGTGTGTGTGATAGTGAGAGTGAGTAAGTGTGTGTGTGATAGTGAGAGTGAGTGTGTGTGTGATATTGAGTAAGTGTGTGTGTGATAGTGAGAGTGAGTAAGTGTGTGTGATAGTGAGAGTGAGTAAGTGTGTGTGATAGTGAGAGTGAGTAAGTGTGTGTGTGATAGTGAGAGTGAGTAAGTGTGTGTATGATAGTGAGAGTGAGTAAGTGTGTGTGTGATAGTGAGAGTGAGTAAGTGCATGTGTGATAGTGAGAGTGAGTACGTGTGTGCGTGATAGTGAGAGTGAGTAAGTGTGTGTGTGATAGTGAGAGTGAGTAAGTGTGTGTGATAGTGAGAGTGAGTAAGTGTGTGTGTGTGTGATAGTGAGAGTGAGTAAGTGTGTGTGATAGTGAGAGTGAGTAAGTGTGTGTGTGACAGTGAGAGTGAGTAAGTGTGTGTGTGTGTGATAGTGAGAGTGAGTGTGTGTGTGATA
>NC_062519.1:18794953-18809953 GCF_022655615.1 Tachysurus fulvidraco
ACACCTGTATACACCACTGTGTCCCCTACACACCTGTATATACCACTGTGTCCCCTACACACCTGTATACACCACTGTGTCCCCCACACACCTGTATACACCACTGTGTCCCCCACACACCTGTATACACCACTGTGTCCCCTACACACCTGTATACACCACTGTGTCCCCCACACACCTGTATACACCACTCTGTCCCCCACACACCTGTATACACCACTGTGTCCCCTACACACCTGTATACACCACTCTGTCCTGCACACACCGGTATACACCACTCTGTCCCCTACACACCTGTATACACCACTGTGTCCCCTACACACCTGTATACACCACTGTGACCCCTACACACCTGTATACACCACTCTGTCCTGCACACACCTTTATACACCACTGTGTCCCCTACACACCTGTGTACACCACTGTGTCCCCTACACACCTGTATACACCACTGTGTTCCCCACACACCTGTATACACCACTGTGTCCCCCACACACCTGTATACACCACTGTGTCCCCCACACACCTGTATACACCACTCTGTCCCCCACACACCTGTATACACCACTCTGTCCGCTACACACCTGTATACACCACTCTGTCCCCCACACACCTGTATACACCACTCTGTCCCCCACACACCTGTATACACCACCCTGTCCCCTACACACCTGTATACACCACTCTGTCCTGCACACACCTGTATACACCACTGTGTCCCCCACACACCTGTATACAACACTGTGTCCCCTACACACCTGTATACAACACTGTGTCCCCTACACACCTGTATACACCACTGTGTCCCCCACACACCTGTATACACCACTGTGTCCCCCACACACCTGTATACACCACTGTGTCCCCTACACACCTGTATACACCTCTCTGTCCCCTACACACCTGTATACACCACTGTGTTCCCCACACACCTGTATACACTACTGTGTTCCCCACACACCTGTATACACCACTCTGTCCCCCACACACCTGTATCTGTCCTCCTGCAGGCACTGGGTCATGTAGGAGTAAGTGCTCTGTAGTTGTGTCTTCATGTCTTCCATTGTGTCCTCCATCTGCACCTGACTGGCTTTGATCTCCTGTAGTCCCTCCAACAGAGCATCCCATGATGCAGACGTATGATGATGGTGATGATGATGGTGATGGTGTCCGTCCATTCGTGGGCTTCCTATGCAGATGGCTCCGCCCCCTCCAGAGTTGCTCCCAGCCCCGGACCCAGAGGTGCCGCTGGAGCACTCGTCATCACTCCCATACTTGGGGCTGGACACCAGAGTAGCACTGCCACTGAGTGTACGAGGGGGCGTGTCCTCTGTATGGCCAGGTTCTAAAGTGTCCTTCAGGTGGGCGATGTTGTCTGCGCTGCCAAACTTATTGCGTATGAGTGCAGAGACTCCGCCCCTCACACCCTCAACCACGCCTCCTCCAAAGCCACTGATGCCGGCCCGCACGTTGGCTCCAACATCCTTCAGGCCCTGCTGCATGTCCCGCAACACGTCTTTGGGCTGACGCACCAAACCGTTCTGTAAGAGAGCCGAGTAACAGTTACACACCTGTTACACACGTCATCCAGCTGTTACAGTATATTACACTTCTCCAGTTTCACATCTGTATAAACATCTGGAACCAATTTACACACCTGTTTCAAGTTTACACACAAACTCACTGACCTGCTCAATTTCTTTGAGCTTTTTGTGGTAGTGTTCGAGTTTTTTGTGCAGGTGTGCGATGGTTTGTGCAGATTTCTGGTTCTTCTTCTCGAAGACGTGTTTGATGCGTGACGCTTGCTGTTTGTCAGCGTTGTGAGCGAGCTTCAGATACTCGGCCACGTTGTTGTCTCGGGCCTCCTGTTCCACACGGATTTGTTCAGTGATCTTCAGGATTTTCTGCTGCAGGTGATCCAGTGCAGCACGTGTTCGGTGCCCCTCCCCTTGTCCCTCCACCTGCCATGATCCTGCCCCAGACACAGACCCCGCCCCCTCCACGCTGATGTTCCCGTCTGAGCTGCCATGGGCCACTGAGGGGGGCAAAGGCAGTGTCGATACCTCGCTCTTATCCAGCTGTAACACACACATAGAAGCACACACACACACACACACACACACTTAGCTACAGAACTAGACAGACAATTATTTTATGTCAATTTAAAAACACACTTACATACAGACACACACACATACACACAATACACAGACACACACAAACAGACACAAACACACACACACAGACACACAGACACATACAGACACACACACGCACACATACACACACACACACACACGTACACACACAAACACACTTAGCTACAGAACTAGACAGCACAAGTGTTTCCTTTATGTCGATTTAGAAACACACACAGAGTCACTGTCTCAAGAGGGAAATGTAGACAGAGACAAATGTGTAGAAAGAAACAGAACAAGGTTTTAGAAACTGGTTTACTGTGAAAAAAACAAAGCACACACACATACACATACACACACACACACACACACACACACACACACACACACTGGGCTGCAGCCTGTGTTATGGTGAGGAGTTGTAGTTAACAGAATAAAGGAACAGAAACACACAGAGGTTTGATGTTACTGTGTGTGTATGAACATGGCCATGAGTGGCTTGTGCAGGGGGTCATGGGTAAACACAAACATGTCCATGTAAAAACAAAGATGTCCGTGAGAGAGAAGATGATGATGATGATAATAATGATGATGATGATGATGATGGGTAGTTGAGGAAACGTTACCATACTATTTAGTCCCGAATCAGTCGGATGAGTGCAGCTCTGTTTCTGAGGCCCATCCCTCTCTCTATCGCTCCATCGTCCCTCCCTCCCTCCCTCCCCCCTCCCCAAATCCACTCTGTCGTTCTCTCTGGGCTTTTCAGTCGCTCCACAGTCTCTGGGTGCTGCACCACCTCCTCCTAGCCATCCCTTGCTCCTCTTCTCCTCTCTTCTTCTTTGTGTCTCAGTCGCTTGTTTCGTCCAGTAACCTGCACAATTCCTTCCTTCCTTAAACACCACCACAAATACCACCGTTGCTGCTGCTCTGGTGCGTGTGATGGAGAGAGAGAGAGAGAGAGAGAGAGAGAGAGAGAGAGAGAGAGAGAGAGGGAGATTAGCGCAAGCGCATTAGAGTCTCGGGGGTGGAGGGAAGTTGAGAGAGAGCGAGAGATTACCATGGTGTCATCTCTAAACGTACAAACACTGCAGCATTCATGTGACACACACACACACATACAATATCATTTGTTATTATGAATTAAATGTTTAATATAAGATTTTACAAATATTCTAATTCTCATTCTGATAAAAACGGATCTTTATATAAAATATGTTGACAAATGAAAATATATGAGATGATTGTGTGTGTGTGTGTGTGTTGTAAAAATTTATAAAAGTGTAAATGTAAAAATCTACTTTAATATTTTTCTTCATAACTTCAATAAATCAATGCAAATAGGTTTACTGAAGACGAGCTGTGTGCTTGTGTAAATAATATATTATTACTGCAAAACTGAAGGACTCCAAATCACACACCTCACACACCTCACACACATCTCACACACACACCTCATCTCACCTCACCTCACAGGAATGTGGACAATAATTTATAGAAATTGAGTTCACATACCTGATAATACTCACATGAACATATTGTTACTCTTATTGTTGTAATTAAGTCAAATGAAAACACACAAAAAATAATTGTTTTTGTCCAACAAATTTATTTATTCCGATATATAAACACACGTATAATGCACATCATGTAATAAATAAATAAAGTCAATTCTCTGAATCTGCATGTGCACACACGCAGTTTATGACCTACAGTTATAAACATTGACATTTATAGCAGCTGTAAGTTTAGTGCAGATTAATGTGTGTGTGTGTGTGTCTGCTCCAGATCAACATTTATAATCATATCATTTTCCTTTGAAATAAAAGTAAATTAAATGTGCTGTGTGTGTGTGTGTGTGTGTGTGTGTAGCAAAAGCAGTGTTTTAATCTTTAACAGGAACTGCACAAGTGTTTAAAACCTAGAAAATAAAAGAATTATTAGATGGAAAATGTTAGTGTTCTGTACAGAAGCTCTTCAAACAGTCCTGAGTTGTAGAGTGTGTGTGTGTCCTCAGGTCACTGGCCTGACTTCCTGGTGGTTACGACTCTTCTTTTGGCCTGATAGAAATCTGAGATAACAGAAAGAGGATAGAGATTTAACAGAATTCTAAATCACAAGCCATTTTTCTGCTTTTAAAAACCACTTATCAAAAGGACTTAAGAAAAAAAAGCTCAACAGTACACACACACACACACACACACACACACACACACACACACACACACACACACACACACACACACACACACACACACACACACACACACACGTACCTGTGATGTTGGTCTGTTTCCTCTTCAGTGTGTGTTTCTCTGCACTGTGTGTATTTTGCTCAGGTGTTTTATTAATGTCCTCGTGCTTAAGATCACACTGAGGCTCCACCCCCTTTGGTCGACACTTTGCCCCTACTGTGCATTCATGGTATATAAAAGGAACCTGCGCCACAGGAAGCCCCACCCACTCAAAGTCTCCGCCCACCCATGGTTTGTCAGAAGTGAAGTTGAAGTTCCAGCGGCGTGAAGAGTCTTCCAGCTCTGCCCTCATCAGTAGTGTGTAGTCACGCCGCAGCTCCTCATGATCCACTGCACCAAACAAACACCTCCGAGCAGAACCAACACCAGCACTACACACTGACCTCAACACATTTCCAGGCACCTTGGATGACATCATCAATAACCGAGAGAGACAGAGCTCACAGATTAATCTAATTCACAGGAAAGGAGAAAATTATGAGAAGAACAAAATGCAGAAAATATGTAACTAAATATTCACTCATTCATTCATCTTCTACCGCTTATCCGAACTTCTCGGCTCACGGGGAGCCTGTGCTTATCTCAGGCGTCATCGGGCATCGAGGCAGGATACACCCTGGACGGAGTGCCAACCCATCACAGGGCTGACACACACTCATTCACTCACACACACACACACACTACGGACAATTTTCCAGAGATGCCAATCAACCTACCATGCATGTCTTTGGACCGGGGGAGGAAACCGGAGTACCCGGAGGAAACCCCCGAGGCACGGGGAGAACATGCAAACTCCACACACACAAGGCGGAGGTGGGAATCGAACCCCCAACCCTGGAGGTGTGAGGAGAACGTGCTAACCACTAAGCCACCGTGCCCCCCATGAAATAAATAAATTAACTAAATAAAATACCATAAAAAAAACATCTTAAATTTCAACACGTCAATTAAGTCAGAATATCCTGTAAACCTCTGAAACCATTACTGCTATCTCACCTCTCTCTCTCTCTCTCTCACACACACTCACACACACACACACACACACACACACACACACACACACACACACACACACACACACACACACGTGAAGTCTCCATCAGTTGTGTTAAAGTATTAAACAAATCACACAATGACCTGGTTGTAATTCTATATATTATCCTTCATCATTACAACATGAAAAAAGTTGTTATAATTTAAGTTATAATTCTAAAATAAAGCATTTATAAAAATACATCATATAGTCAATGAACATAATCTAACAAATCTAACAGACAGGTTCAGACATCTCACCATCAGCTCAGTGGAAATCAGACTGAAGGTGTTGGTGTGCATGTGACTGAACACACACACACACACACACACACAGCTCAGGGTTTTAAAGTGTGTGACTCATTTGGTTACAGTACATGTCTGGGCAAATATGGTTCTAACAAGTACAGGCATGTTCTCTACAAAGCACTAAGGAAGAACAGACAGTAGGGGGCGCCGCGCACGCGCACGCACCAATTTAAAAAATAACAACCAACACTGATGAATCTATGGGGTCAGAATTGTTTCGTTATTCTGAATAAATACACTATGATCCACAAATAAATATAAAGAGTTTCACAAATATTTTTACAAATTTCACAAAAAGAAATTAAATTCACAAATAAATAAAATGGGATTTGCAAATAACAAAAATATTTATAAATTGTATTTATTTGCTAATTGCTTCCTGCTCATTTGTGAATCGCGTTCTGTGCATTTGTGAATCACTGCACGCATTTGTGAATCGTGTTCTGTGCATTTGTGGATTTGAAACATTTCTAACGTCAAGACGTGCACAAGAATCCACAAATAGGTGGACTCCGCCCACCGTCTACTCCAGCCAATCGGACAACGGTCTCGTGGCGCTGAACAATCGTGGCACGGTCTACCTCAAAGCAATCACGTTCTGATTTACTCGCACTATCACAGTGTAATATGTACTGCAAAATACGATAAAAAACAAAAAACAAATAAAAAACATTTGTCGCAGATTCGAGCCCAATCTGGTAACCCTGTATGGATTGTAGCCAGCACTAAGGGTTAGTTCAATTCTGCTTTCTTTGGGAACGATTTCAGCATCATCAATGGGTCCAGAGGTAGTGTGAAGAGCGAGTAAATCAGAACGTGATTGGCTGGAGTAGACGGTGGGCGGAGTCCACCTATTTGTGGATTCTTGTGCACGTCTTGACGTTAGAAATGTTTCAAATCCACAAATGCACAGAACGCGATTCACAAATGAGCAGGAAGCAATTCGCAAATAAATACAATTTAAAAATATTTTTTTATTTTTAAAATCCCATTTTATTTATTTGTGAATTTCATTTCTTTTTGTGAAATTTGTAAAAATATTTGTGAAACTCTTTATATTTATTTGTGGATCATAGTGTATTTATTCAGAATAACGAAACAATTCTGACCCCATATGAATCCGTCTTTTACTCAATCTGAATTTAGAACACAACAAATAATCATAAAGACTTTCAGTAAATAACAGTTTGGTAACTGATTAAATAAATAATCAGGTTACATTTGGACCTTTGTAAGAGATTTAATGCTGTTTTAAGTGATAAATATTGAATGTATCATTATAGGAATGAAACTGAGCATATAAACATTAGGAAATCATGATTAGTTTGATTTCAGTGAATTTAAGTGCTGTGTGTAAAATCCCCAAAAAAACAGTAACACAAAACATTAAAACATCCAGATCACCTTCATCAAGTGTGTGTGTGTGTGTGTGTGTAATAACTGTTAGCCTAAACAGTGCTGATTAATGCACCGTAATAATGAAGTTCTAGGTGTGTTTTAGGCGTCGTTACATCAGCGGTCTCCATGGTGACGGTCCTTATTAAGGCTCTTAATAAACACCAGAAAACTTCATCGTCTGAGGAGCTTTTCTTCACACTCTAAATTTACATTAAACACTATATACTCAACACTAAACATTATACACTATGCACTGAATATAGAGTGATCACAGAATGACGTGACTGAAGTACGACACGCGCGGAAAAAACCCTGAAAGCCTTCAAGCGCGAGCTGAGTCATCGGTCTCTTACGTCACGTCCTGCTGAGTAACGTCCTGCTACACAGAAAAAACGCGCGAAATGGAAACGGACAGGTTCACATGTAGCTCGTGCCTGATTGGTCGGGGCGAGGGGGTGGGCGGGGCTTCCGTTAACAGAGAGAACCGTCTGTCGCTGTCAAAAGCTTTTTAACCTATTAACAAAATTATACAGCTTCCGAAAGCGTCTCAACGTGTCCGTGGGAGGAAAGGTGATTGTAGTGATTAACTGTGGTTATAGTTGATGCCATATGAACATCAGCAGAACCGCTGTAAGGCCGTGTGTAAGCGCGCCCTCGGCTGGTCAAAAGTAGTCATAGCACAAACAACTGCATCACACACACACTCCTTCTCACAGGCCAAAACTCCGTGCTCATTACTTTAGGATTATTATTTAAAACGTCTTTTCTTGTTTGAGCAGAGTAACTTGGTAAAGAACTTGAAACAAAAGGTCATCAAAACCAGTCTGTCTTTTTTGTTTTTATTTCAGATGAACATTACAAACAGTACAAACACTAGAGGGGGGAGGAAAAAAAACTGAAGGGAGAAAAACATTCATAGTGCCGTACAGTTTCCCATCTCAAACTCTCAATGAATTCACAGAGAGGATTACCAACGCCATTTAAAAAAAAAAAAAAAAAAAAAAAAAAAAATTCCTCACTTCCTGCCTCCTACACAAAAACATGTAGGAGGAACTATGTTACAGTCACATGACCATGCAGAAAGGGGAGGGAAAAAAGAAAAGAAAAAAACTTTAAAAATAATCGGCGATGGAATGGTGACAGCTGAAAAAATGAAGCTCTCTCTCGGACGTACACATACACACACAAATGAGAAACATAACCGCTCTAAAACATCTGATCTGTTTATAAAAAAGAAAAACAGAGGCTAACGAAGCAGGGTGTCCGTATCAGAGTCCATAGCGCTGGAGTTTAAAAGACGATTACACGAGGAATCCATTGTCAAGGAACAGCTCTGTCTCACTTCCTGTCATTCGACCGAGAGCGGCTGTAAGAAGAGGTCGGGGTCAACAACTTCAACCATGATAATTACTACAATGTGATTATTTAACTACAGATTCTAAATTTCTTTGAGCAAAGACGACGACTGCTTGCCTTAAACCACTCTTAAGTAACAGCTTATGAACACGAACAAGTGTATAAGCAACCAACATGTTTACCTTCTGGATCTGGAGAAGGAGCGAGATGGCTTATGGTTCCTGTCACGAGACAGAGATCTCTCCCTTCTGCGATCACGAGAAAGAGATCTACACAAAACACACACACTTCAGACTTAACACCTACAAGAGAACCTTCACATCTATTAAATGAATCTGAAAGAGAAGAGAGACATTTGTACACAAACACGAGAGAATTCTATAAAATCTAAAACATTCGTTCTTATCCAGCATTTATTTTTTCTTCTTGTTCAGAATTCTTCTTGTACAGAACATGTGGCAGTTCTACAGCACATCACTACGTTGAACACACAACCCTGGTGTGTATGACCAACACCACTATTACAAACCACATACCCTAATTTACTGACTAATACAGAAATTGATTACCTGCTGCGGCTACGGCTGAAGCTCCTCCTGCGGGGGGATCTGAGGAGGACAGAAGGGGCAACAAGCATTGACAGAGTGAGACTCAGGGGGCAGTAGAGAATCAGCCATACAGCGCTCATCCTGTTAACTCACCTTCAGACACCTGCCTGGAGCAGAAATTCTGGCAGGTGCAAACAGGGATCAAACACTTAAAGTAACTTAAACAGCTGTGTGAGTGAAATTAATCTGCATCTACACATAAACCCAATGAGATGTCGAATGGTTTAAAATGGACTAACCAGCTAATAAAAGGCTATTAACACAACAACACAGCTGAACAAATGAGAAATCCTGTTATCCAGCAAAGGAAGAGAAAAATAAATAAAAATGATGGACCATAATGCATTGTGAGAAGGCATAGAGCACAGGACCCCGATGCTCAAACAAGAAACTTACACTTATTTTAGGGTGTTTAAATGGAGAAAGCTCAACATCACAGGTTTAATAGAAGAGCCATCTCCCTTTAAACTACATGTCATGCCAACCCTTTTATTGGAAACCAAAGAAAAAGGAGCCTTTTAAAAAGGAAAAAAGAGGAAACCTGAATTTCTCTTCATTCTTTACAACTGTATTCAGCATCAAACTGTATGAAGCAGGAAAAACTTACTAGTCTTTTGGTTTTCAACAAGCTAGAAATGGCGAAGGGGAGGCAGACTGGCGGCCGTGAAAGTGGCTGCAGATTTTTCCTGCTTTAATTGTTGCTGCTGCTTTGCAGTGTAGACTTTTGGGAACGTAAAACACGCTGATTGGTCAGGAATGTGAGGTGGGCCGCTGCTGATTGGGTGTTAAGGTTGGAGGAAGAGGAGGAAGAGGAGTAGGAGGAGCTGAGAGCTGCATGCTCAGGAGCCAATGGGCTGGTTGCGACCTGACGATTGGGCCCGTGCCTGAGGTCATATGACACGAAACCGAGCCAGGTGACTGGGGCACGCTGGTCACATGATGCTGAAAGAGGGTTTAGTTGACTGACTCAGAGGTTGCTGAGAAGGAGGCATGGTGGTGGACTCTGCAACGGGGGTTCATTTTTATTAATATAGAGATGATAAAGAAAATAAATCCTTTATTAAAGAAAACAAAAGATTGGCATTTCAAGCATTACTAAACCTAAAGGAGAGAAATTTTAAGCACCCACGGCTTTAAACTAAAAAAAAGAAAAAAAAAAGTCTGCTAAAAAAAACAAAAGTGAATGCATTACAAATTTAGAGGTGCTGTTACTCAGAGTATTAAATCTAAACAAACCCAGCCTCAGGCATGTCATTAACACTGATCTGTGTCCATGCTAGCTAATCTAATACCCTGGAGTTTAATAATGAGCAACCAAATGGCAAGTGAGGATGAAAAACTGACATGATTCTGAGCCAGAGTCCCAGGTGAACTAAACTGCTTTAAAGTGCAGAAAGACCAGGAAGTTCTCAGACAGCAGGGGCTTTAACAGCTCAGGCGTTATATTGAGGGGGAAAATTGGTGGGGGAAAAAAAAAGACCCATTAGCCACATTTGATCATGTCAACACAATTAACACACGAGTGGAGGGCAGGGCTACCTGCGCCTGGGCGGCGGGCTTCGGCGGCGGTAATCGTCACGTGGGCGTCGGCTCCAAGAAGGTGGGGGCCCTCTGTTACGGGATCTCTTCTCTCCATTGGACAGCTCAACTCTGACACGGCAACCACAGAGTGTCCTGAAACAACATCACATACATGTGGTCAACAAACCCCTTTGCCTCTAGGTTACAAATATCCTGTACAACTGTATGAACAGTTCAGCTAACTTAGCAAAGTTAAACAGTTCCACCATAGACTAGAGTGAATACAGGACCTGAGACCTTATGGGCGCCCCCCGTGACTCAAACACCCCAGGAACCTGCTTTACATGTTTGCATTGAGAAACCTTATTGATTATAAATCACACCTTATGAGTCCACCGCAGAAACTTGGCTGGCTAATTTACATCAAGACAGAAAACACTTCCCCTAATCTCCCAGCAATGTGGGACACAGAAATCGTCCTAGAAAGAAACCCGGGTAGCTGATGGGCGACAATAGGATGAAGACCATGTAGCTAGACCAGTATGGAAGCTCCTGTGTGTGTCAGGAATGTGCTTTTACCTGCCATCCAGCTCTCTCACAGCGTCCGTGGCATCTCTCGGGTCCTCAAACTCCACAAAGGCAAAGCCAGGAGGATTCCTGGCCACCCAGACGCTCCGCAGAGGCCCATAATAACCAAAGGCTCTTTCCAGCTCAGATTTATTCCCATTATTCCCGAGATTCCCTACATACACCTTACAGTCCAGTGGGCAGTCGCGATGCATGATGGGATCTGTAAAAAAAAAGAAAGGAATAGACCCGATTTAATGTACACAATTAACATCCTACCCATTAATTACTTACTAAACTACACATTTACTCACATACACTTCAGTCTGTGTGAAATTTACACATTTATGCAACAAACTGGTTTTTAAATCCTTTATAAACTGTTGTTCGAGCCAAAAAGGCAATTTGGTGTAAAATGAAACCACACAGTGTATAATTCAGTAATGTTTAAAGAGCACCGAATATATACACTCAGCACCGAATATATACACTCAGCACCGAATATATACACTCAGCACCGAATATATACACTCAGCACCGAATATATACACTCAGCACCGAATATATACACTCAGCACCGAATATATACACTCAGCACCGATACAAAGCTGAGGCGAACCCACGCCTTTGTTAGCGACTCAAAATGGCGCATCAACTCACCCGCACTGCTTTATGACCTTTTAAACTAGTTTTACACCGTTTACCTTCTACAAACCAAATGCTTTTCAATTCCAACAAATATATATATCGACATTTAAGTGCAGTAACAAAAAAAAACAACTCACCACTTGACGCCATTATTACTTCAGTCATCGTGCTAGCGGTGTAGCTAATTTAGCACTTAGCCATTATAGAACTTATTAAAACATAAAACCAACAAACACTACAGTAAGAGGACTCGCTATAAATGTCATACAGCTAAAACAATTCCGACAAGAACAACTTACTGTATTTTATTTAGAAGCTATTTCAACGTCGTTAATTTGTCCCTCGACGCGCGCTCCGACTCTCCTACAGCAAAATGGCGCTGCTGTGAAATGCCTTCCTTCTCCTATCGTTCTGACGCGGCGTGCGTGCTCACGTACAAGAACGCGCTAAGACCTTTTATCGTACGTGGTCACGTAGAAGGCGTGGCTGTCGACGTGTCGTGGATTCTGATTGGTTCAAGATTCTCAAGATTTCAACTGCTGAACGCAAGAGAAACGCTTTATTTTCGTCTGTAAACTTCCTGATGTGATGAGACAGATTTATTACGTGTGTGTATAGGCAGCATGTATCTACACAACTTTATCTACACAACTTTACACAATGTGACATACACAATGTTACATACACAATGTGACATACACAATGTTACATACACAATGTTACCTACACAATGTGACCTACACAATGTTACATACACAACTTTACCTACACAATTTGACCTACACAATGTGATCTACACAATGTGACCTACACAACTTTACCTACACAATTTGACCTACACAACTTTACCTACACAATGTGACCTACACAATGTGACCTACACAACTTTACCTACACAATGTGACCTACACAACTTTATCTACACAATGTGACCTACACAACTTTATCTACACAATTTGACCTACACAATGTGATCTACACAATGTGACCTACACAACTTTACCTACACAATTTGACCTACACAACTTTACCTACACAATGTGACCTACACAATGTGACCTACACAACTTTACCTACACAATGTGACCTACACAACTTTATCTACACAATGTGACCTACACAACTTTATCTACACAACTTTACCTACACAATGTGACCTACACAACTTTATCTACAAAACTTTATCTACACAACTTTACCTACACAATGTGACCTACACAACTTTACCTACACAATGTGACCTACACAATGTGATCTGCACAATGTGACCTACACAAGTTTACCTACACAATGTGACCTACACAACTTTACCTACACAATGTGATCTACACAATGTTACATACACAACTTTACCTACACAATGTGACCTACACAACTTTATCTACACAACTTTACCTACACAATGTGACCTACACAATGTGACCTACACAATGTTACCTACACAACTTTACCTACACAATGTGACCTACACCTTTAACGTTCAACACGTCCTTTATCTCATCTCAACCTCTGTAATGAAGCAGAACGATTCTGTCCAGATGTTCAGGCCTCACATCTCTCCAGATGTTGCAGTCACTCATCGTGGCACATTATACAACAGGACAAATGATTGTGATGCAAAGGGCTGAGTAGATAAACACAGTAACACACCAACAACAACAGACTGACCGCTGATTAATACACAATGACGGACATGCAAATGAATTATTACATAGTAATATATGTGTGTGTGTGTGTGTGTGTATGTGTGTATGTGTGTTACTATATATTATATTATATATAATAGATTATTGATTGATTATATTATTTGTTTTTTGAAATTATTTGTTAAGCCTGTTAATTTTCTAAGCCTCAGAGTTCAGTGCATTTATCAAAAAAGAAGAGAAGTTGAGAGGAGCGAGAGAGAATGAGAAAGAGAGAGAGAGAGAGAGAGAGAGAGAGGGAGGGGGAGAGAGAGAGAGAGAGAGAGAGAGAGAGAGAGAGAGAGAGATCTATTCTCGATCTTCTAAATAGATTATGAGCTTATTTGTGATGAGAGAGTATCTCGTCTGATATCGCGCTATATCTATGTATCTCTTATTCCGGAGACTAACTGATTAAATGTGGATTTCTTTTAGGTTCTTTCTTGTTGTTTCCTGGTTGCTAGCTGAGCTGATTTATAACACTCAGGAATTCGATGTGTAGGAGCATGAAGACCACACACACACACACACACACACACACACACACACACACACACACACACACACACACACACACACATACACACACACACGCCTGCATGTCTGACAGACAGAAACCAGTAGTGTTTAATGTCTCTAAGGTAAAGACTCCATAGCTCCTCTCTGTGTTCCCCGATGAGGAACATCACTAAGACACAAGTATTTTGATGAGGTGAAACAATGTCACACACACACACACACACACACACACACACACACACACACACACACACACACACACACACACACACACACACACACCTTAAACCTTTCAGACTACAGTGAATTCACTTATTAGAGCTTTATCAGTGACACTTAATAATAAATAGTAAAAACAAAGACTTATTTTTTAAAATGTTAATTCTTTAAAAGTTCTTGTGTTTCACAGTCTTAAGTAGTATTATGGATATTTTATCATTTAATCTCACAAAACTCTTGACCTGAAAAATATTTCATTTTATTAGTCCAGACATAATTTAAATATCCTCGTTAAATATCCTAATTTAAGTATGGCTCTGAGTTCACACTGTTAGAAAAGGTTTTTCTGGGTTCAGTGGATGTTGAAGACTTCTTAATCTTCATCCTGTACTCTTTTGATCAGAAAACAATCTACATAGATCCACTGAGTTCATGTAAGAGTGCAGTTCTAATCTAATGTAGTGTTAAGTCCAGATCGTTTTCTCCTCTTTATTCAGAGGGACTTTTCCATAAGACAATAGATCTAAAATTCTGTAGCGCACATTGTCTATTTACAGCTACAAACTGATCTCACCTTAAACATCAGACATTCAGCAACACTTCATGAATAATCCTTACACACACACACACACACACACACACACACACACACACAGAGAGAGAGATATGTATGTGTTGTCAGCAGATGGCTGTGAGGTCAGTGTGACATATAAAAGCAATCACAGTGAGACACTCACACACACTGAACACT
>NC_062519.1:18837453-18839953 GCF_022655615.1 Tachysurus fulvidraco
ACTGGAGTCCTACAGGAGCATGTTGTAGACCAGGACCAACGAGGACAACCACAGGAGGTCTTTCCTACCAGTGGCCATCAAACCCAGTAGGGAGCAGAGCTGATACAATGATGACTGTCACTGTGTTAGTATGCGACCTGTCCTACTTCTTCATTATATTTATTTCTCTTGTAATCTCAGTCTTTCTCTTGTGTCTCTGACAAAAGAATTTCCTTCAGGATTAATAAAGTTCTATAACATCTTATTCCTTTTACAGCAGTCTGTCAGCATCCACATCGGCCAATCAGCTGTTTGTTCATCGCTCAAACTTTATGAAGAATAAAGGACCAGATTACTCAGGAGCTGAAAATGTTAGTCAGGGTGGGGTAAGTATTTTACTAATGTTCTGTTCTAAAACAAAATAGAAGAATAAAGAGAAAACTCTAAGTTTAATATAGAAATAAAATGAATGAATGAATAAAGTGAATCTATGGGGTTAGTGAGAGCTGCTTAAAGGCTCTGTGCAGAATCAGCAACTGCTTCCTGTCAGAAATCCAACACAGGATAGAGAAAAGAACATCAGACTGTCCAAGAACCATCACAGGTCCATCACAGGTCCCTCACAGGTCCCTAACAGAACCATCACAGAACCCTCGCAGGTCCCTCACAGAACCATCAGAGGTCCATCACAGGTCCATCACAGGTCCCTCACAGAACCATCACAGGTCCATCACAGGTCCCTCACAGAACCATCACAGGTCCCTCACAGAACCATCACAGGTCCCTCACAGGTCCCTCACAGAACCCTCACTCTCCAGGACACGGGGATGTTAAAGCTGAAGAAGTGAAAACTAGAAACCTGCATTTTTACCCTCAGGTTGTTGATGGACGGTTTAATGAAACCAGCTTGTTTAATGGAACAAGATTCACACTGCAGATGATCTCCTGCGCTCTCGAGCTCTGGGCCGCTGACTGTGTGTGGAGTTTAGTGAGTGTTTATGGAGAGATGTGAAGCAGTGTTGGTGAATGAGGGAGGTTTTATTCAGCAGGAGTCAGGAACATGTCAACAACACAAAGTGATAAAGAAGTGAGAAAGCTGTAGTAATATGTCACGAGAGACACCAGAGACACCAACGACACCAGAGACACCAGAGACACCAGAGACACCAGAGACACGAGAGACACCAGAGACACCAGAGACACCAGAGACACCAGAGACACAAGAGACATGAGAGACACAGAGACACCAGAGAGACACCAGAGACACCAGAGACACAGAGACACCAGAGACACCAGAGACACGAGGGCCGTGGCCTGAGGATCCAGCGTGACGTTACACTTTATGGAAGTGAAGCATTTGTGTTATTTAACTAAAAGATGAACTCATGAGGTGAAGCCACACACTGGAGTGGGACCTGCTGTACAATCTGTTGTAACTGCAGATGAGTTATAAACTGTAATAAAACACTGAGTGAAGGTTAAACACCACACACAAGAATAACAGCCTCACTGTGTCACACAAAAAACACACAAAAACACACAAAAACACACAAAAACCACACAAAAACACAGAAACACACAAAAAACACACAAAAACACAGAAACACACAGAAACACACAAAAACACAGAAACACAAAAACACACAAAAACACACAACCTCCACATCTGAAATCAGGTTTATGAACCATGAAACAGTGACTTATTGTGTATTTAAACAGGAGGTGGTGTGTGTGTGTGTGTGTGTGTGTGTGTGTGTGTGTGTGTGTGTGTGTGTGTGTGTGTGTTATCTGATAAACTAGTGCTGAACTGATCCTTATGTGACCCTCAGCACTAATGAAGTCAAACAGGTTTGACACACAAAACTTTATCCTACACACACACACACACACACACACACACACACACACACACACACACACACACACACACACACACACACACACAATATGCTGTTACCAGAGCTGCAGATTTACCACACGGCATCAGATTACACACACACACACACACACACACACACACACACACACAATCCCCAGTTTCCTTTCTTGTAGTGCAAATTAAAATCTCTGATGTTTAATGTTGAGTGAAATTAATGAGTGTAAACAGCAAAAACACACTTAAAGCCTGATATGTGTGTGTGTGTGTGTGTGTGTGTGTGTGTGTGTGTGTGTGTGTGTGTGTGTGTGTGTGTGTGTGTGTGTGTGTAGTTTCACACATCATTGCTCACTGGGTTTCAGATCAAACACTAGCTGGATATTCATATATTTTTTTATATTTACATAATTTAATTTTAAATAATAACACACACTGTATTTCTCTGTGTGTGTGTGTGTGTGTGTGTGTGTGTGTGTGTGTGTGTGTGTGTGTGTGTGTGTGTGTGTTTGTGTGTGTGTGTGCGTGTGTGTGCGTGTGTTTGTGTGTGTGTGTGTGTGTGTGTGTGTGTGTGTGTGTGTGTGTGTGTGTGTGTGTGTGTGTGTGTGTGTGTGTGTGTGTGTTTTAACCCTAAAACTCCAGTAATGA
>NC_062519.1:18847453-18854953 GCF_022655615.1 Tachysurus fulvidraco
CTCCATTTGCTTTATCTGGCTGTGTTGTGTGCAGGAGGGACGGAGACTCGCCGTGTGAACAACATGGTAATAACTGATCATTTTACTGTATTTACACTAAATATTAGTGTAAACCTCTTCACTTACAATCACAAGGTTTTATTAATAAAAAAAACAAAGAAAACGAAAGCGCAGTTTAGCATCAGACCTATTATTATTATTATTATTATTATTATTATTATTATTATTATTATTATTATTGTTATTATTATTGTGTTGTTGTTGTTGTTGTTATTATTATTATTTTGACTTTTCTTGTTACATTTGTTTTATTCAGTTTTTCTTCCAGTGCTGTTCCAGTAGGCCAGATGTTTCTTCCCCTGGTAGTGTTTAAGGACCACAGTGTTCAGGAGACACTTAAACAACAATAGTTTTGTTGAGGATTTTGAGGATTTTAGTGAAGACTGAAAGTCCTGATAAAATGGTTGTTTTATTTCACACTCGTTGGTGATAATTGTGTCTTTGATGGTTTCCTCCTGTAGTAACAGTGCTGCAGGTTCCGTTATTGATGAGTTGATATGAGATTCTTAAATGGTCTGTTTGTGAAAATCATAGTTTTTCTAGTTATTATAGCAGTTAGCGAGCCACTTGCTGTTGCTGATCCTAACCAACTTGTTGATCTGTTTCTTTTACTAAATGTTGGTGTCCTGTTTTACAGTGGAGCCCCACAGAGGCGGCGTCACGTGACCTCCTCGCTGTCTCCCCCACAGGACTGGTCAGTGCCAGCTCAGTACTATCACATAGTGACAGTGTACCGCGAGAGTCAGTGGTCACACCCCAGGACAGTCAACGAAGGAGATTGGCACGTGGCTCTAATGATGGGAGATCGAAGCCAAGAACGGAGCATCACGAGCACCGACACCCTCGGCCCTTTGACCCGGACAGTTATTTCACCACGCCGAAGGTTTTTAATGGCTCTCTGTTGGTGCACAACCCTCTGTACCCGGTGACCGGTGAGTCGTACGGAGCGTATGCTGTGATGCTGTTAGCGCTGGTGGTGTTTGCAGTGGGTGTGGTCGCCAATCTGGCCGTCACCTGCGCTGTGTGGCACAACCACTATCTGCAGAACGCTCACAACTGTGTCCTGGCCAGTCTGGCACTCTGGGACCTTGGTGTGATCTTCTTCTGCCTTCCGGTCGTCATCTTCCACGAGCTCACCAAGAGACGACTAATGGGAGACTTGTCCTGCCGCCTTGTACCATATATAGAGGTCCGGTTTATCCTTTAATTAACATCGGTACAGTCAGTGAATGAGATTAATGAATGGATAAGTCAGTCAGGAAGTCAGTTAAAATGTTAATGAGTTTTACTGAAGTGCATGGCTTGTAATGAATCCTCATGTGTTGTATTGAGACAGAACCAAAAGCTCGAAGCTTCAGTGTGAAGCAGCTGTTCAGTGAGAATTCAGACTAAACTCAGTGAAGTCTGAGAAACTCAAACGAACCCCTCATTTCAATTCACATGCAAATGCACTTCCTGCTTAATTAGTCTGAGAGAAAGAGTGTGTGTGTGTGTGTGTGTATCATTGAGGTCAGACGTGTGTCCAATGAAGCTGTAGGTCAGTGGGTCTGAAGCAGAAGTGTGTGTTTATTTTGGAGGCTTTGTTCAGCACAGTGTGAAAATGTGATGTGCTTTTAAACACTACACTCGATCACTCGCTCATTTGCTCCATATCACAACAGAAGGAAACAAAACAGAAAAGGTTTACAAACTGTTTACAGGTATTATAACTATAATATAGAGAAGTGAATCATCTCAGTGTTTCTAAATGTAGACACAGTGGGACGGGGCTCTGTCAGACACATAGTGTGCAGACCTCGTTTAAGTTTTTTAATTTACAGATTTAACCTGTGTGTGTGTGTGTGTGTGTGTGTGTGTGTGTGTATGTGTGTGTCTCAGGTGACATCTATGGGAGTAAGCACCTTCAGTCTCTGTGCTCTGAGTGTTGATCGCTTCCAGACATTAACAAGCTCCTCCTCCTCTTCCTCCAAGACCCCCGAGTCTTTCAGCTCCATCGTGTCAAAGCTATCAGTGATCTGGGTGGGCTCTCTGCTCCTCGCCGTCCCCGAGCTCATGATCTGGCATTTGGAGACAGAGCTGTCTCGTGTCTCGCACCTCCCTGTTGACTCGTGTGTTCGTCTTCCACCTTCATCTCCACATTTCTCAGAATCTGTCTATTCCCTCGTCGTGACATACCATGAGTCGCGAATGTGGTGGATCTTCGGCTGTTTTTTCTGTCTGCCTTTGCTCTTCTCGTTCTCGTGCCATCTTCTGACGAGCCAGATTTCTGACGGTAATGTCACCTCCTCTTCCTGTCCTGCATCCTCGTCTTCCACCTTGTCCAAGAAGCTTGTCACTATGCTAGCGATCTTTTATGGAGTGTTCTGCCTTCCTGAACATGCCTGGAACATCAGCCTCACCTATGCCGGGGTGCAGGTGAACGGGGGAATTCTGGCCCTGCTGGCTCTGATCGGTCAGTTCCTGATGTTCGTCAGGGCCTCGGCCACGCCCATTTTGATCCTCAGCTTGTGTCGATCATTGGGGCAGAGCTTTGTGGACTGCTGCTGTTGCTGCTGTGAAGAATGTCTGCCCAAGAAACCTTCATCACCATCACTGGCATCATCATCTGTGTCTTCGTCATCATTGTCAGCAGTTTTGGAGAAAAACAAAAAGTCACAGGTCGACTTTGAGAAGAAAGTGAAAGAGAATTTAGCGGAGATGGCTATAGAAACTCCATGCTGAGACATCTTCGTCCTGATCTCAGCACCAAAACAAATACAACAGATCACACGGACTTCATTCACACTCGTATATTCCGACTTCTACTGACTCCACCCACTTAATCAGTGGAGTAATGAACTGGACCGTGTTTATAGTCGAGCTTAAGGACAGTTGTAAACAGGGACACACTGCCGAATGGAGCCACAGCTACAGTTTTTTATTCTAATGACCATAACACTAATGAGCTGTTAAATACTTATTCTTATGTGCTATTATCTTTCTTTGTTCCTTTAGCTGTATGCAACTAAATACAACCTTATTTTGTGATTTTAGAGTTTTGAGAAATAAAAACATGCTGGACATTTTGTTCAAATCCAAATGATTGATCATTATTTTCTTCTGAAGTCGAGATGCTGCCAAGTAACATTTGAAAAATTGCTCCCTGAGGTTTTCCATAATGTTTAAGGGTACTGATGATCAGAAAAGAGCTCAAAAAGTTAGACCTGTTCTATGAGTGTGTAATGTGAGTAAAGTAGAGTTAAATAGAATGCGAAGCTTTGAGCTTGAGTGAGAACACACTGATAAACACTGATAAACACTGATACTGATAAACACTGACACAGATACAAACTGATAAACACTGATGAACACTGACAGATAAACACTGATAAACACTGATACTGATAAACACTGACACAGATACACACTGATAAACACAGATAAACACTGACAGAAAAACACTGATAAACACTGATAAATACTGACACTGATAAACACTGACAGATAAACACTGATAAACACTGACACTGATAAACACTGACACTGATAAACACTGATAAACACTGACACAGATAAACAGATAAACACTGATAAACACTGACACTGATAAACACTGACAGATAAGCACTGATAAACACTGACACATAAACACTGATAAACACTGACAGATAAGCACTGATAAACACTGACACTGATAAACACTGATACAAATAAACAATGATAAACACTGACACTGATACACACTGATAAACACTGATACTGATAAACACCGATACAAAGAAACAATGATAAACACTGACACTGATACACACTGATAAACACTGATACTGATAAACACTGATAAACACACACAGATAAACACTGATAAACACTGACAGATAAACACTGATAAACACTGACACTGATACACACTGATAAACACACACTGATAAACACTGACACTGATAAACACTGATAAACACTGACAGATAAACACTGATAAACACTGACACTGATACACACTGATAAACACACACTGATAAACACTGACACTGATAAACACTGATAAACACTGACAGATAAACACTGATACACACCGACACTGATAAACACTGATACAAATAAACATTGATAAAGATAAACACTGATAAACACTGACAGATAAGCACTGATAAACACTGACACTGATAAACACTGATAAACACTGACACTGATAAACACTGATAAACACTAATAAACACACACTGATAAACACTGACACTGATAAACACTGATACACACTGACACTGATAAACACTGATACAAATAAACATTGACACAGATAAACACTGATAAACACTGATAAACACTGACAGATAAGCAATGATAAACACTGACACTGATACACACTGATAAACACTGACACTGATAAACACTGATACAAATAAACAATGATAAACACTGACACTGATACACATTGATAAACACTGATACTGATAAACACTGATAAACACTGCTACAGATAAACACTGATAAACACTGATACAGATAAACACTGATAAACACACACAGATAAACACTGATAAACACTGATAAACACTGACAGATAAACACTGATAAACACTGACACTGATACACACTGATAAACACTGATAAACACACACTGATAAACACTGATAAACACTGATACAGATAAACACTGATAAACACTGATAAACACACACAGAGATAAACACTGCTAAACACTGATAAACACTGACAGATAAACACTGATAAACACTGACACTGATACACACTGATAAACACACAGAGATAAAGACTGATTAACACTGACAAATCTGTATGTGTGTGTGTGTGTGTGTGTGTGTGTGTGTGTGTGTGTTGTAAATCTTGAAGTTTGTATTGTATTTTTTTAACTGAATAAAAAATGACAGTTCTTCTGGTCTTTCGGCTGGACACAGAGAAAATATTCATAAACTCTGTTTGAGCTTCACAGAACACAGAAATATCATTCAGAATGTTAACTTTCTCACAGACCCAAAACTCCCACTCATCACAAACACACACACACACACACACACACATACACACACACACACACACACACACACACACACACACACACACACACACACACAGAGTAAATTTGTAAGAACCGTATTGTTCCATCAGCCCCCTCAAAGCTCCTCTGTGTTACTCAGCAACCAACACACACGCACCACCCTTCGTCTTTCACAGTGCGGTTGCTAAGCAACCATTACACATCGTCGCGGCCTCCGGACACGGCCTTTAGTGCTTTACTGAGAGCAAAAGTTCTTTATGATTATTTATAAAATAGATGTGTTTATGGAAAAAAGTGTCATATTTTATGTTTTGTGGATTTTGGTGAAAGTTTCTAACATGCTATAGAACATTCTCCTAGGGTTCTCTGCCTCGAGCAGATCTGAATGTAGTTATGGCTCTAAAACACCATTATGGTGTTCAGTATGTTCAGTACCACATTTTCTAGAAGCGCTTTCTGTTTCTAATGTAAAGTGCTGGATGTTAAAGTTCCTAAAACCTCCTACATGTTTCTACACTGAGCTTCTGGGGATCAAACACAGAGCCTACTTTAAATATGTCACATGTCTGTTACACTGCTGCATAAAAACACCTACACAAAAGCAGATTCTCACTCAGACTGGAATCTACAGCACTGTACACCATTTCTCTCTCTCTCTCTCTCTCTCTCTCTCTCTCTCTCTCTCTCTCACACACACACACACACACACACACACACACACACACACACACACACACACCACAAATGAAGGGATAATGCATGAATTTATTATTGTAGAATTAAAATCAGAAGTCAAAACAAATAAGTGATGCAGCTAAAGTGTGTGTGTGTGTGTGTGTGTGTGTGTGTGTGTGTGTGTGTGTGTGTGTGTGTGTGTGTGTGTTAGCCTGCCTTTGTGTGAACTGACAGTTGTCTCCTCTAGAAAAATGAGGGAAATGCTCACTGTGTGCTTTTCATATTTCCATAATTGTGGTGTGGATTGTTTTGGTATGAATCAATGTCAATTCAGTGTCCAGATCCCTACATGATCAGATCCGGAACGAGAAACCACAGCTCAAAACACACACACACACACACACACACACACACACACACACACACACACACACACACACACACACACACACACACACAGTACACTCACTCATACACTCACTCATACACACACACTCATACACTCTCATTCATACACACACTCGTACACACACATACATACAAACACACAGACACAGACACAGACAAACACACACACACACACACACACACACACACACACACACACACACACACACACACACACACACACACACACACACAGTGTCACTGCTCAAGGTCATGGGAAAATTGTTCTGAGCTGGATTGAAGTTAGATTCTGACTTGATTAGTTTCTGACTCTTTGTAAGGATCACTAGTCTGGTATCTGTGTGTGTGTGTGTGTGTGTGTGTGTGTGTGTGTGTGTGTGTGTGTGTGTGTGTGTGTGTGTGTGTGTGTGTATGTGTGTGTTTGTATGAGTGTGTGTTTGTATGTGTGTGTCTGTGTATGTATATGTGTGTGTATGTGTGTGAGTTTGTGTGGGGGCGGGGGTTGTGTGTGTGTGTGTGTGTTTTGATCTCTGTGTGAGAGAGAGTGAGAGTGTGTGTGTGTTTGTATATGTGTGTATTTGTATGTGTGAGAGAGTGTTTGTATGTGTGTGTATGTGTGTGAGTTAGTGTGGGGGGGTTGTGTATGTGTGTATTTGCATGTGTGTGTTTGTATGTGTGTGTGTGCAATGAGTGTGTGTGTGTGGGGGGGGGGGGTAGAGACCTGAGAACATTCACTCCTCCATGAACTGCTGGTCCTACATAGTACCATCTGCACTGTGCCTCTATCACACTAAGTCACGTCAAAATATATTTTTCTTTAGTTAGCTCTTAGGTGTAGTAAAACTAATGACTGACCAAACCTAAGAAGGCAGCAGAAGACACACACACACACACAGGGTTTAATTCACACAGAACCTTTTGTGTGTGTGTGTGTGTGTGTGTGTGTGTGTGTGTGTGTGTGTGTGTGTGTGTGTGTGTGTGAGAGAGAGAGAGAGAGAGAGAGAGAGAGAGAGAGAGAGAGAGAGAGAGAGAGAGAGAGAGAGAGACTTTGACTTTTTAAAAACCTTTATTCTACACAGGTCATATTATGTGGTCAGAGTGACCCAATAAATAGTAAAATAAATTGATAAAAATATGAAATAAATAAATAAGAATAAAATAACACAGTAAAAGTATCAAGATAGAAAATGTGCAGAATGGAGCTCTTCATCATTAAGATAACACAGAGCTTTTCTGTGGCACCAGATTTTTTCAAAACATTGCAAATTTTTAGTTTTCTTATAGAACTGGAAATCTACTAGAATCCTGGACTTTATCATTGCTGTCGTTCTTATTAAAACATCATGGCTGCCTTTCTG
>NC_062519.1:18859953-18876335 GCF_022655615.1 Tachysurus fulvidraco
TTTACACTGACATTCATGGTATTTGTTGGACTTCCTTCATCCAGAGCAAAGAACATTTCATCTCATTTATACATCTGAGCAATGGAGGGTTGGAGTCTCTGGGATTCACCTTAACCCCTGAACTCCCAGTCCAGCAGTTAGAGCGCTCTGACCGCCGCTCAGCTACACGTTACAACAACAACAGATTTCTCTCAGTGTCTCTAACCCAAGGGTCTTAGATGAGGACGTGAGGGAGCAGTGCTGAGGCCTGGTGTGTGGTCACATGATGAGGTGCATGATGTCGACTCACCTCCAGTTATTAAAAGTTCTGTATTAATAAGGACATTTGAATAAAATAGCAAAAACTCAACTGAAACACAAGACTCAAATAAACACACACACAGTGTTAAAAACATATACAAACAGTTATACACAGACACATACTCACTCATCATCATCACCATCATCATCATAGCAGGTTCAGTGAAGTCACATCTGATGTTGATAATGACGATGATGATGATGATGATGATGATGATGATCAGACTCCTAATGATAACACACAGACACAGATACACACACAGACACACGCACACACAGACAGACAGACACACACACAGACAGACACACACACACATATACAGACACACATACACAGACACACACACATACACAGACACACACACACACACATATACAGACACACATACACAGACACACACACATATATACAGACACACATACACAGACAGACACACACAAAAGACACTCACGCACAGACACACACAGACACACATTACCGCGATCACGTTGACGAATGTGGTCTTCCCGGAGTACTGCAGGCCCACCAGCGTCAGCTCCATCTCCTCCTTCCAGAACAGAGCTTTAAACCAGTCCAGGAGTTTGTTAAATAACGCGATCATCCTGGATCTGGACCTGGACCTAGATGAAGATGATGATGATGAAGGCGGTGGTATGTGTGTGTGTGTGTGTGTGTGTGTGTGTGTATCGATCAGCTGACTCCGGCCCGGAGGATGGAGGAAAGAGGAAAGGTGAAGGGAAGATGGAGGGATGAAACCTTCCGGCTGTAACGGAGGGAAAAAGAAAAAGAAGAAGAAGAAGAAGAAGAAGAAGAAAAGCGACAGACAGCTCGGTCCACTGCGGGTGGGTTCCGAATCAAACGCTTTCTCTCTCTCGGTATCTTTGCCCTTGCTTGGGTGGGGTTTCGGACACACAGCTGATCCTAAACAATGCGGGTTATATGGAGAGGAGAAGGACAGAAGAAGAGCAGCGCATCCACACCACCGGAAAACTGCGCCCCCTTTCGCACAACAGGCGAAGTGTCTCCTTTTCCCACCCGTATTCTAAACCCGGAATTATTATCATTATTCACGCACATTCTCCATTTTGTCAACTTTAGTTATGATTAGTGACTAATGACTAATGATTAGTTTTGTGTTAATAGCGAATAAGATCTGAAATTCTCTCTCTCTCTCTCTCTCTCTCTCTCTCTCTCTCTCTATATATATATATATATATATATATATATATATATATATATATATATATATATATGTGTGTGTGTGTGTGTGTGTGTGTGTGCGTGTGTGTGTAAATATGTATGTGTATATGTAAATGTGTTTGTGTAAATGTGTGTGTGTGTGTGTGTGTGTGTTTGTATATACATTTCACTCTACAGATTCTTTTTCTGAAATTAACTTGACGTATTTTATTGAAATTTTATGAACCTCCATCACATACTTGTTTTTTTGTGTATTGAGCCAGATGTATAGAACAACACACCTACATACGTGTACACACATCAGCAGGAGCCTGTGCTCAGTCATGTCATGGTGTTTGGCCTGTGACATGAAACTGTCTCCACAACCTCACCTCAGTAACGGAGTTTGGTTCCTCACCCAGTGTGAAGCTCCAACACAGATGTTTCTGTTTCACTTAAGGACTGGTTTCATCCAACATATTAAACTGATGATTATCAGCACTTGCTGGTATCACTGGTTAATCACACACCTGATGGTATCACTGGTTAATCACACACCTGCTGGTATCACTGGTTAATCACACACCTGCTGGTATCACTGGTTAATCACACACCTGCTGGTATCACTGGTTAATCACACCTGCTGGTATCACTGGTTAATCACACACCTGCTGGTATCACTGGTTAATCACACACCTGCTGAAACTGTGCTACCTGACTGAGATTGGATCTTAATCGGGAAAGTGGAGGCCAACTGGTGAAGACTCTGGACTTCTGGTTGGACGTTTAAACCTGTTATGTTGAGTCGCTGCTGGTCCTCACAACAAGGCGCTTAAGTCCCAAATGTATAAATAAGACCTATTTATGTCACATCAGTGATAACGGCGTCAGGAAATAGCTTCAGTTTCAAATGGTTTTTTAAACAATATCTGTTTTCTGTTTTAAATGTTTCATGTCACTACTTTATTTTATCTATTTGTTTTGTTTTCACCGGTTTCTCACTCAATTTATTTTACAACAGTATTTTTCATTTAGTGACGAGAAATAAATAAGAAATAAAGAATAAAGTCGATAAATGTATGGCATCTGACAGACGTCATTATCCACAGTACAAACACATAAATAAAGGGAAACGAACTGCATTGTGTTTAGGTTCAGATGCGTTTTTTATTCAATAACAAAATTAAATAGAAATATATAACAACTTGAGTCTTTATCCACGTCTTTATCCTCACAGTCCATCACGTGATTATAAATTCAGCCAATCACCGAATAGTGGGCGGGGCATGTTGGAATACAGGTGGGTAAAGAAGCAGTAACGTGTAAGAGGAACAGTGACAATAACGAGGTGTGGAATTTAAATGTGCAGCTCAACACCAACCAACACACCGTGTGTCTGTGAGTAGTGTTGTGCCTGTGAGTAGTGTAGTGTTGTGCCTGTGAGTAGTGTTGTGCCTGTGAGTAGTGTTGTGTCTGTGTGTAGTGTAGTGTAGTGTTGTGTCTGTGTGTAGTGTATTGTTGTGTGTAGTGTAGTATTGTGTCTGTGTGTAGTGTAGTGTAGTGTTGTGTCTGTGTGTAGTGTTGTGTCTGTGTGTAGTGTAGTGTTGTGTCTGTGTGTAGCGTTGTGTCTGTGTAGCGTTGTGTCTGTGAGTAGTGTTGTTCCTGTGAGTAGTGTTGTGTAGTGTTGTGTGTGTAGTGTCTGTGTGTAGTGTTGTGTCTGTGTGTAGTGTAGTGTAGTGTTGTGTCTGTGTGTAGTGTTGTGTTGTGTCTGAGTGTAGTGTTGTGTCTGTGTGTAGTGTTGTGTCTGTGTGTAGTGTTGTGCCTGTGAGTTGTGTAGTGTTGTGTCTTCGTGTTGTGTTATGTAGTGTCTGTGTGTAGTGTTGTGCCTGTGAGTAGTGTTGTGCCTGTGAGTAGTGTTGTGCCTGTGAGTAGTGTTGTGTCTGTGTGTAGTGTAGTGTTGTGTCTGTGTGTAGTGTAGTGTTGTGTCTGTGTGTAGTGTAGCTTTGTGTCTGTGAGTAGTGTTGTGTCTGTGTGTAGCGTTGTGTCTGTGAGTAGCGTTGTGCCTGTGAGTAGTGTAGTGTAGTGTTGTCTGTGTGTAGTGTTGTCTGTGTGTAGTGTTGTCTGTGTGTAGTGTAGTGTTGTCTGTGTGTAGTGTAGTGTTGTGTCTTTGTGTTGTGTAGTGCCTGTGTGTAGTGTTGTACCTGTGTGTAGTGTTGTACCTGTGTGTAGTGTTGTACCTGTGTGTAGTGTTGTGCCTGTGTGTAGTGTTGTTCCTGTGAGTAATGTTGTGCCTGTGAGTAGTGTTGTGCCTGTATGTAGTGTTGTGTCTGTGTGTAGTGTAGTGTTGTGTCTGTGTGTAGTGTAGTGTTGTGTCTGTGTGTAGTGTAGTGTTGTGTCTGTGTGTAGTGTAGTGTTGTGTCTGTGTGTAGTGTAGTGTTGTGTCTGTGTGTAGTGTAGTGTTGTGTCTGTGTGTAGTGTTGTGTCTGTGTGTAGTGTAATGTTGTGTCTGTGTGTAGTGTTGTGTCTGTGTGTAGTGTAGCGTTGTGTCTGTGAGTAGTGTTGTGTCTGTGTGTAGCGTTGTGTCTGTGAGTAGCGTTGTGTCTGTGAGTAGCGTTGTGCCTGTGAGTAGCGTTGTGCCTGTGAGTAGCGTTGTGTCTGTGAGTAGCGTTGTGCCTGTGAGTAGTGTTGTGCCTGTATGTAGTGTAGCGTTGTGTCTGTGTGTAGTGTAGTGTTGTGTCTGTGTGTAGTGTAGTGTTGTGTCTGTGTGTGTAGTGTAGTGTCTGTGTGTAGTGTTGTGTGTAGTGTTGTGTGTGTGTAGTGTTGTGTCTGTGAGTTGTGTAGTGTTGTGTTGTGTCTGTGTGTAGTGTTGTGTCTTTGTGTAGTGTTGTGTCTGAGTTGTGTTGTGTGTGTGTAGTGTTGTGTCTGTGTGTGTGTAGTGTTGTGTCTGTGTGTAGTGTTGTGTCTGTGTGTAGTGTTGTGTCTGTGTGTAGTGTAGCGTTGTGTCTGTGAGTAGTGTTGTGTCTGTGTGTAGTGTAGCGTTGTGTCTGTGAGTAGTGTTGTGTCTGTGAGTAGCGTTGTGCCTGTGAGTAGCGTTGTGCCTGTGAGTAGCGTTGTGCCTGTGAGTAGCGTTGTGCCTGTGAGTAGCGTTGTGCCTGTGAGTAGTGTTGTGCCTGTGAGTAGTGTTGTGCCTGTGAGTAGTGTAGCGTTGTGTCTGTGTGTAGTGTAGTGTTGTGTCTGTGTGTAGTGTAGTGTTGTGTCTGTGTGTGTAGTGTAGTGTGTAGTGTTGTGTGTGTGTGTAGTGTTGTGTCTGTGAGTTGTGTAGTGTTGTGTTGTGTCTGTGTGTAGTGTTGTGTCTGAGTTGTGTTGTGTTGTGTCTGAGTTGTGTTGTGTTGTGTCTGAGTTGTGTTGTGTCTGTGTGTAGTGTTGTGTCTGTGTGTGTGTAGTGTAGTGTTGTGTCTGTGTGTAGTGTTGTGTCTGTGTGTAGTGTTGTGTCTGTGTGTGTGTGTGTAGTGTTGTGTCTGTGTGTAGTGTAGTGTTGTGTCTTTGTGTAGTGTTGTGTCTGTGAGTTGTGTTGTGTTGTGTCTGTGTGTGTGTGTAGTGTTGTGTCTGTGTGTGTGTGTAGTGTAGTGTCTGTGTGTAGTGTTGTGTCTGTGTGTGTAGTGTTGTGTCTGTGTGTGTAGTGTAGTGTTGTGTCTTTGTGTAGTGTTGTGTCTGTGTGTAGTGTTGTGTCTGTGTCACTTCTCTAGCTCTTACATACACACACACACCTGCTGTAACACACTGCTCTACTGAAACATCTCTGGAATGTTTATCTGTGTTTTAAACACACAACTTTTGCAGTATTTAAAAATACTTAACCATGTTTATTAATGAACACTTTCCCTCATGTTAAGGTCATGTCGGTGTGTACCAGCTGATTGGCCCATGTCATTGTTCATGTTGTGTGTGTGTGTGTGTGCAGGTCATCACGGTCGTGTGTCTTCTGCTGCTGATGGCTTTGATGTTTGTGTCTGTGTGTAGTGTTGTGCCTGCGTGTAGTGTTGTGTCTGAGTAGTGTGTCTGTGTGTAGTGTTGTGTCTGAGTAGTGTGTCTGTGTGTAGTGGTGTGTCTGTGTGTAGTGGTGTGTCTGTGTGTAGTGGTGTGTCTGTGAGTAGTGGTGTGTCTGTGAGTAGTGTAGTGTGTAGTGTAGTGTCTTTGTGTAGTGTTGTGTCTTTGTGTAGTGTTGTGTCTGTGTGTAGTGTAGTGTAGTAGTGTTGTGTCTTTGTGTAGTGTTGTGTCTGTGTGTAGTGTAGTGTTGTGTCTGTGTGTGTAGTGTAGTGTTGTGTCTTTGTCTAGTGTTGTGTCTGTGTGTAGTGTTGTGTCTGAGTAGTGTGTCGGGATTTAACCGCATTGTTGCTAACGCTAAATATGGGGTTGTCAAACTAGCAAGTTAGCTAATAGTTAGCTAATAGTTAGCTAACAGCTTTAGTAAGTGAGTGTTGGTTTAATTCTACTTTAAAGCGTCGGTTTATTATCGGCCAGTTTCCCTGTGATGAGCTTTATAACATCAGCTGTGTGTTTTCCTTCTGCCTTTCAGATATTCTGCATTATGAAGAATAAAGTACAGTCACGTGATCTGGGATAAACGCCCAAAAGTCTTGGTACCCCAGATCCTGTAAACACCCGACTATTGGGTTCACACACACACACACACACACGCACACACTGAACACTGTATACGGTTCACACACACACACTGAACACTGTATACGGTTCTCTCACACACACACACACGCACTGAACACTGTATACGGTTCTCACACACACACCGAACACAGTATTCAGTTCATACACACACATACACCGAACACCATAGTGCACTCCCGCTATCCCACAATGCACAGCAACAGTGTAACTTGTCATCGCTCTTTGGTTGTTTAACTGCTCACGTGATCATAAGAAACTCCACATAAGTCCGGGGTCCCGTCTGCTGTCTGTCGCTCCCCTCGCCATGGGCACCACACTGAGTGAACCCTGCATCTACGACAAGCTCTCGGAGAGCATCGACATCCTGCGGCAGTCCGGTTACCGGTACGGCATGTCCGAGAGAGAGATCGAGAAGTTCATAAAGCAGGTCCTGGAGACCAACGAGCCGCGCAGAGAGCCGGCCCAATTCCCCGTCCTGAGGGCCTCCATCAAGGTAGTGAGCTCACCGTCCAGGTCTCAAATCACAGCTCACACTCAGAGGACACTGTGCTGACCATCATCTCCATTTATTAGGTGTACAGGTGTTAATCACAGCACCTGGGGATAAATGAGTGAGATGAAGATGAATCCTAAATAAAACACACCCTAGGTGTCACGCACACAAGCATACACACACACACTCCTTACACCTATACAACACTGACCCACAATCAGTTTGTTATTCTTTCCTTCTTTCACTTCTCTAGCTCTTACATACACACACACACCTGCTGTAACACACTGCTCTACTGAAACATCTCTGGAATGTTTATCTGTGTTTTAAACACACAACTTTTGCAGTATTTAAAAATACTTAACCATGTTTTTTAATGAACACTTTCCCTCATGTTAAGGTCATGTCGGTGTGTACCAGCTGATTGGCCCATGTCATTGTTCATGTTGTGTGTGTGTGTGTGTGTGCAGGTCATCACGGTCGTGTGTCTTCTGCTGCTGATGGCTTTGATGTTTGCGTACACTCAGTGTTTACCTACGTCCGGCTCGGTCGGCGCAGCAGAACAGTACAACTGGTCGTCGCCTCTGAGTCACATCCGACTGCTGTCGTTGCCCATCGCCAAGAAGTACAACCTGCACAGTAAGAGCGGCGCCTCCACTGGACATCTGTTAAGTGTCATGTACACATTCACTCCTGATCCTCTGTAACCCTGCACTTACCCCAATGTCGAGACAGGAAATGTGTGGGCTACAATTTACTGAACTGTGATTTATTAGAGTGCAGAACTTCCTTTGAGTAGATTAACTAACTCTATTAACACACTCTCCACAGACCATCTTTACTGTTCAGAACTTTCTGACCATCAGATGTGGTTGGGTACAGGCAGGAACTGAAGCTGTGAGACTCCAGAAAACAAAAGATCAGAACTCACCTGAGCCTCAGTCAGAGTTTCACAAAAGTTTCAAGTTTCACAAAAAAATATGACTCTGAAACCTGAACGTTTAGAATTAAATGACTTAAAATGCACAGTGAAGGTGTGTGTGTGTGTGTGCGTGTGTGTGTAGGTTTCCATGCGTGGTGGAGCATGAGTCACACGCTGCTCAACTGCTCTGGATGTTCCACTGTTTCTGCGGTGTTCGAAGTGTCCACGTTAATAAACAATGAGTCTGTTCACAAACACACACGACCTGTGCTAGTGAAGGTGAGGGAACACACACACACACACACACACACACACACTTTCATCACACCTAAAGCACCGACCCACAATAAATGCATTATTTGTTTCTTTCTCTTCTCTCTTCCCTGCACACTCACAGGGTGGAGAGTCTCTGTGTTTGCGGAGGCAGCAGCTGGAGGCGCTTCACTCATCACACTTTGGCTGTCTGTCTGTCCTGATGGAGGAGAAGGAGGAACTGATGTCAGAGGTTTTCCCTCAGGGACCAGCCAACTTCAGCCTTCTCTGGTGCTGCACTGCTCCTGTCTTTGTTACTCCACCTGTCTCCATCTCCCTGACGTTAATCAACTCTCTGTTTCTCTGCAGGAGGGTCGACCCTGAGTCGAGGGATAACGTGTTTCACTCACTCTTTCCTAGTGCACTACTGTGCCCCCTTACGCAGAGTGTAGGAAGGACAGTGCAGCGCTGTCGAGTCACACACAGCACCAGCTCTCAAAGCAGAGTGAGAGAGTGTGCGTGTGTTTGACAGAGTCTGTGTGTGTGTGTTTGAGAGAGCGTGTGTGTGGGTGTGTGTATTAGACTGATTGTGTTTGTTTGACAGAGTCTGTGTGTGTGTCTTTGAGAGAGCATATGTGTGTGTGTTAGAGAGTGTGTGTTAGTGTGTTGATGTCACATCTGTACATTTTTTTGTTTCAAACATTTGGATGTAAATGTATTGTGTGTGTGTGTGTGTGTGTAAGGGAGAGTGTGTGTTAGGTTGGTTATTGGTTGGTGAAGGCTTTCCCACAGTGCGTGTTTTACCACATCAGCACTGCCAAACCCACTGCAGCTCCTTTAACTTGTGGCTTGAACCGGGAGATCTGGGTGAGTACACACACACACACACACACACAGTTGAATTAAAACAACCTGTGCACAGTTGCATATGACTTGTGTGTGTACAGTGTACGCAGACCCATATTTCTGGCAGCTGGAGCTGTTCCCTGGTCGAGGAGAGAACGTGGTTTGCGTCGGCTCGGCCGTGTCAGACTCCAGCACAACGCCTTCAGCGCTTCACTGTGTTTAGTTTCTTTTACACATCAGTCAGAGAAACCTGAGAGCTCCGCTGTTGCAGTGTTGGACACGTCCCACCCTCTGGCTACACATTTCCTAGCTGTAACCTGGGAACATACAAGATGTCCTTTATACTGATTTCTACAGATGATGAGGTATTGATCGTTGGCTGTACGATATTTAAGAAACTGAACAGTTTAACACACACCACAACATTAAAGCCTTGTGCTCTGTGCTGCAGGGAAACATTTGTGTGTGTGTGTGTGTGTGTGTGTGTGTGTGTGTGTGTGTAACACATCATGTGATCAAATAAACCACAGTCTAATGTTTCACATGTGGATCAGAACAAAGCTATGAGAATTAATTCCACTGTACACGTGAAGGAGATTTGGGCACTTTGATTATTTTGGAATGAAAAATCAAGCTGTTTCATGTAAACAAATGGAACTTTGTCATCACAAGCCTGACTCTGATCTGTTAACTTCAAGTTGTTGTTTAATTCATTTATAAAGAACTTGTATGTTTATTTTAATTTTGACTATTAAATGTATTGTGTCTCTGAATAACTCACACACTCAGCTTCCCCTCAGATATAACACAGTAAAGCTGTGTGTGTGTGTGTGTGTGTACGTGTGTGATAGTGTGTGTGAGAGAGAGAGACACACACACGCACACAGAAAGAAATTAATGCAGAATTTGCAGTACACATTATAACAGCTCCTTGTTAACTCCCTCTCCTCAGACAGACTGTAACTGCACTGAAGGCTTACATACACACTCCCAATCCCTTTAGTCCCTCAGTGTGTGTCACTGCCTATAAACACACAACCCTTTACTGAAAACTAAACTTTTATTTTGCATTATTGTCTTGTAAAGATTGTTTTTTTTTTTTTTTTTTAAAAATTGTCTGATTTCAACACATCCATGTTGGTTAATTTCCATCCCCTTTAAGGCAAAAAATCTTCCCTTGAATGAGAGAACGGTGTGATGAGGCGGTGATGGTGTTTAAAACAACGATTTGCTCACTAAAGAATTAAGGGGTAAACTAGCTGGTTTTCTCATTAACTAATACAACACTTACCTTTAGGTGAACTGGCTTCTGGGTAATTATTGATGGTCATGTTATAGAGGACTCACCTGAGGGAAGGTGATCATGTTCAACACAGTACTGAAATGCAACCACACTATTATTATTGTCTCATCTCAGTCAAGTGATATTTAAATTGATATGAATATGCATATTTATATATATATAACACACACACATACAATACTATCTGTTAGAATCTGTACTGGTGGTAATTAGTGATTATTAAAACTGCAGGTATATAAATATAAATAAATATGAATAAATACAGATGTATGTTTAACACATGGTGTGAGTGCATTGATGATTTCCTGCAAATTTAATTGGAATAAAAATTAAATGTTAAATTAAAACATGTAAACATCATTTACGTGTTAACACCATTCAGGGTTTATTAACAAACAAACTCAACCTTTTGCAGTAGCACAAACCTCTAAAGCTGCTGAGGAGCTGGTGGTAGTACAAGAGGGGAGGGGCTTCAGTCTGTGACGTCATAATGATTGACAGGTCAACGGGCACTGAAATGCCTGTTTTTGGCGGGCGAGTGGAGGTGCTAAAGTTCGGGAGAAGAACTAGACCCCTTCTGTGCCACCCACTCACTTTACACCGCGTGTAATGCTGTGACCTGACCAGCAGGGGGCGACCCAGGGCTTTTACACACAAACCTGTACTGGGTCTGGATTGGAAAGTTTTAGCGAAAATAAACGTTAAAAATAAATGTAAATAAACGTTCATGTCATTGTTACGTTTCTTTTTTATGGGTTCTTACTGAATCTCTTCATCTGTATTAAAGCTTCCTTAGTAAACGATATGAGACAGAAAGCCTTTGTGTTTAGCCGTAAGCTGCATTAACATTAGCTTAGCCCTCCTCACTGCTGGGATAACCCCCTACACACACACAGAACGTCCTGTTCTGCCTCAGCAACAGCTTCTGATTGGCCGTGACGTCACTTCCTCTCATGGCAGCTATGTTTATAATGAACATTATATTACACAACTGTGAATAAAACTAGCTTTACAGCAAACATTATTAACACACAAACCCAGGTTCTCTCTGTAAAAGCTCTCAATGGCTTTGTAAAGTGTGTAAAATAATTAACAATAAATATAAAACAGGAGTTATATATATATAACATTCTCTCTTTAGGATGTTCATTAAACTTTTTTAGTGACAGAACAACAAGGTTCCCCTATTTAGGTTCAGTGAAACCTTATTCTGGTATATTTCTGCTTTGTGTTCATTATTAAAGGTGTTAAAATAAAACTGAACCACGTCACATTCCGTCTGCTGTGTTTATGTAGAACATGTGGAGAAAATATTTTTACTGAAATAGTAATAGTGTGTGTGAGGTGGAATGGAATACCTTTATAAAAGAGCGTGTGGGGATTTCCACTTTCTCCTACACACACACACACACCAGTGTGCATATAGTGGTGGTATCAGTGTGAACAGCAGGGTGGCGTGTGTGTGCTGTATGTTTTTCGTGTTTTACGTGCAGATCAGAGCTGTGTGTGAGAACACAAACTATGATTCACATGCCACTCACAGTTCTCTCACCCACAGAAGAACTGAGAGTACATCCAGTTTTTTTTACACATATCTCAGTTAGCAGACACACACACACAATGACCAAATGTGCTGATGTTAAATCTCAGTGAGTTAAAAACTGAGTGAGTACTGAGAAATCCTGAGTGCTGTAAACAATTTGTACACAGTATAAATACACACAAGTACAAAGTGTTCTCAACACTCCTCCAGTCAGCTGGCTTTTATGAGATTATGAGTTTGTAGTATGTGAGAAGAACATGCATCCTTATAACATATGTTAGAAAGACAGAAAGAAAGTCCTCATGCTGGAGACATCCATCATAATAATAATGTGTAACACGTGTGTGTGTGTGTGTGTGTGTGTGTGTGTGTGTGTGTGTGTGTGTGTGTGTGTGTGTGTGTGTGTGTGTGTGTGTGTGTGTGTGTGTGTGGTACTACCACATGCCTAATCATTAGTCCTGCTGAAATAAGGGTGTGTGTGAGAATGACATCTGTTGAATGTGTTCAGTGTAAACTCCTCACACACACACACACACACACACACACACACACACACACACACACACACACACACACACACACACACGGTTTAGTTTCACAGACTCACTAAGTCTGGGGCCAAGAGTACAGTCAGTATAATCTCTCAGATAGGAGTTAAGTATAATGTGAAAAACTCTGAGGTAAATGAGGAGGTAAACCCTTAGGAAGGAAGGATTTCCTGTGTCACTCTGTGAAGAACATAAAAAGAGACAGTGGTGAGAAAGTGCAGAGAAATAACAGTCAGAATCCACACACATTAAAATACCCAAAAATGTGGACAGGTGGAGTGTTAGAGGAATCTGTCTGTGGTTCTCTGTGGATCAAATACAAGAAACAGATCAACAAACTAACAGCAAACAAACATCTCAGTTTCTGTAGTAAACTAGATGATGTGTAAAAAGCAGGACACACACACACACACACACTTTAAACCAAATTAGGCCACAGAACTGTTTTTATTGTTTGTCTGTCTGTGTGTGTGTGTCTGTGTGTGTGTGTGTGTGTGTGTGTGTGTGTGTGTGTGTGTGTGTGTGTGTGCGTGTGTGTATAAAAATGAACATGTTCAGACTTGCAGCTGAACAGGTTGGTGTGTGACCACAGGAACAGGGTGTGTGAATGTGTAAGGAAGAGAGACATTAAACTGTCTCCTCCCCAAACACACACTCAGCTGTTGGGTTTTAAGGTTTAGCAGCTGCTGCGGGTGTCGACCTCCACAACAATAAGAGCTTTGTGAAGTAGAGGAAAGGCAGAGGGTGTGTGTGTGTGTGAGTTACAGGATAGACAGTCTGAGAGTTCAGGGTGAAAACGGAATTATTACTTAATCCATAAACCCTAAATCTTTCTAATTCACACACCTGATGCTAATAGTCCATTCATCAAGTCCACTGCCTTAATATTTTTTTGTTTTTACTACATCCTATCAGTGAGGTTGTTCCTGTCCATCTCTCTGGGTTCGTCTTACACTTCTCTTTGTTAGGAAGGTTCACTATTTGTTTATCAGTATTGTTTTATCTTCACAGACTTCACCATTAATCATGTATATTATATACACACAGTGTTCACTAATTTCTGTTTATGTGTGTTTGTGTGTGTATTTATGTTCAGTGGAATGTACAGAAAGTGGTTAAATGTTTAGAAACTAAACTAAAAACCACCAACACTGTGTGTGTGTGTGTGGGGTGGGGTGGGGTGGGTGGGGGCTCAAGATAGCTGCATTTCCTGAGTCTTTTATGTGAGTTTCCACTGAAGGGTTTATTGTTAATTATAGTCCATCATTTTACTCTCTCTCTCTCGATGTGTGGTGTGTGTTTTTGTGTGTGACATTACTGTCAGATGTCTTTGCCCACATTTAAAAACTTTTGTAATCAAGTAGAGAAGTTCTGTTTTTAATCAGCTGAAATCTGCATCTAACACTTTTATCTTTAACTACAGCCCTGTTTACTACCACTTTACTTACACACACGAAAGTTGGGAGAAACTATTTTACAATATGTGTGGCCTTTGACCCTTTAGCTGCTGAACCCAATCAGAGTGTGTTTGTGTTAGTTACTGGTGTGTGATTGGCTGCTTGCTGTATCCAGGCAGATCTGAGCAGTTTTTAATTCGTGTGTGTGTGTGTGTGTGTGTGTGTGTGTGTGTGTGTGTAAACGTTAAAGCAGAGTGAAAAACTAAATGAAAGTGATGTGCAAATGAAGAAGTGGGTGAAAGTGACTTACTTCACACTAAACCACATATATCAGGGTGTTAGAGCTCAGGACATGAAAGAGTTTGAGATCTTTATGATTTTATACACAGAATAAAGTCAGAAACAAGCTTTGATATGATGTAATAAAAACACACACTAACACTGCAGTTTACAGTCATGAAACACCCCTGAAACAAGTGATTAATGTGAGGAATCACACAGTGACTTGATGTTAGCGTACACTGAGGGACCGGAGTGTCAGACATCACTGTATCACACCATGTGGGGTTTCGAACTCAGTCTGGTCCTGATTAGCACAAAGGCTAAGGCTACCACCATCTGACACCACTCCTCCTCTCTCCAGTCACCCACAACACACACACACACACTGGGTCTGGGGTTTGAAGAGCTTCATAGTGAGCATTCTTATGGAAATGACCTCCTGCTAGGCATCGTGTGCGTGTGTGTTTGAATAGGAAGCCTGAGCTTCGTTGTACCATCTGCTCATGACCCACACACTATAAAAGCTGTTTAGAAATTAAGCTTTATAACTTTAAAGCTTTCCTTTCTCGTTCTTAATCTTTTCCTTTATTTTTTCTTCCCTCCCTCCTCCTCTAACCTTTTTAAAACAATCCTCCATATTTGTGCTCTTAATCTGGAATGAATTCAGTTGTGCTTCACGACTCAGCTGAGAATTTAGCTTACATAAATAACATCTAAACCCCAGTGTTAATGTTGGTGTTTACGTACAGGTGATAAACATGAACCCCCCCCCCCCCCCATTTTAAACTGGTTGCCATGGTGAGACCCTCAAACTCACACAAACACACACTGAAGCTCTGAAGAAGGACAACTCGTACTGGAGAACAACTTATTTATAAATCTTTATTGTAATACAAAAATGGCACAAAACTGTACAGTTCTATTATACACAAATCCATTTAAAAAAAAAAAAAAGTGTACAATAAAAGCATACACTGCTTCAGATAGCTTACAAACTACAGTGTCTCCGTCTAAACCCAGTAAACACCAAGCTGCTCAGCAGCTCAGAGAGAAAATGCTACAGAAGGCGAGTGCAAGAGGGGCGCGTTTACTTTTCCACTGAGATTCATTTCATGACATTCATGATGAGGAGGAAGAGGAGCAAGAGGAGGAAATACTTTTGGGGCACCTTTTATATTGCACACAGGTAGAAATGTTCAGTGTTTAAGGCAGCAGTAAACTTCAGGGCTCCTTTAAATTAGCCACTTTGTGCAGAAACAACCACAACAACCGTAAAGGTGATGATGATGATGTTGTTTATAAAAACAACCTCACCAGTAAGAGATGGAGCGACTGAGCATCGTCTCACACACCCAAGCTTTGATGTGGGTGTAAAACAACCACCACCATATTAAAACACACGATGGTGCGTCAGTGTGTTAGGGATGTGCTGATAATCAGTCACACACAAGGTCATCACCTTCATCCTCCCTGAGGAGGAGGAGGGACCCTGCACAGGCAGCAGATTTGGGCAATAAGACCATTACCAGCTTCACATTCCACACAGGAGGAGGTTCCTAAGGTAGGCAGCACTTTGTGGCAGATCAAGTCAAGGAAAAGGAGACACGACAGTAGCTACAGGCTGTTTTCCCTCCTCATAAAACTTGGGATAATCAGTTTTGGCAGGATTCAGAGCGAGTCTCGGCACACGCCTACGGTGCAAGTGGAGGAATGTGCGATCCCTGGAACATTAGGCAGTGCTTTCGACTAGTAAAATAAATGGTTTGAGGAGTAAACAAAAGAATAAATGTCAAGAAATAGAAAGTCTCAGAAAGGTTAAACGGTCCTGTGCACAGCTTCATGTCCTCATGTCCCCTCAGCTCGAGACGGTCATGAGGTAGTGTTTAGGAGGACTGGTCCTGCCGTTCATCATGAAACCCTTCTTACAGTTCAGAGGGTCAAACGGCGACAGTGCGGACGCAGCCGGAGAGGACGCCAGAGGCTCTGCTTCGTACAGGACACAGATGGAGCCGTCCTCGCCGATCCTGTACGACACCTCGTAGGGGTCAATCCACAGAGTAAGCTCTCGGGGGAGGAGCGAGAAGAGCCGCTCTGCACTCAGGCCCATCCGACTCGCTGCCCACCAATCAGAGGGTCCATCTCATGTTGATCCGGATGCAGCGGTAACCAGAACCTTTCTGTGGTCTGTCAGGAAACCAGTGGTGCCTATAACGATCTAGAGAAAGAAAACAAAGATGAGGTGAGAACGGTTCTGTGTGGAAAAACCAACAGAATCAGGGGTGTGACCTATAAATAAGCTACAGATGATCAAAACCATGAGACACAGCATGCACTAAGGAGGTGGGGGGACAGGACAGGGACCACTGGGGTACGAGACTAAAACAAACATAACCCACATTGAGGGAAAATATTTACTGCAGACATGTAGGTAACGGTGTAGAACAAAAACACAACAATAATGTGGTGGAGGACAAAACATTAAACCCCACATGAGTAAAGAGCATAAAAGGGAAGTTTCAGAATAGAGAACAAGACAAAGTTATCCAGCTGCAATAAAAAACATCTGTAGTCAATCTAAAATAGAGAACTGGAGTTGTGTGTGAGTGTATGAGTGTGTGAAGGAGAGAGAG
>NC_062519.1:18876835-18929335 GCF_022655615.1 Tachysurus fulvidraco
AACATGCATCTAATATAAAAACAGATCCGGATAACCGACGAAAACCACAGCTCAAACACACATAGCACAAAACACAATCACGACACACACACTACATTCACTAACACACTAGTCTAAGGGCACACCCACACACGGAAGAGGCACACACACACACAGCAACACGCTCACATACAGTAAACACTACAAACAAAAATCAATACACATCACTCGCTCACAGGCACACACTCATACACTCTCCATTCATACGCCCACAAAGCATTCGATTACCATTCACATTCAATTACATTATTGATTAGTACATGGATATGGGAGCGAGCACACAGATACAGCAGGGGACGGCGGGACAAACACACACACAAACATTAGGCACTAGACACTAATCCAACATCGACATAATCTACCACACACTACTACCTTCTAATTATTATCACATACATAACAGCACACACGACAACTAATCAATAAAATAATATACAATGACGCAAATGACGAAACATAGTCACATGCATACAATAGGTTCATGATGAAAATTAAGTTATCTGTGAGACTGGGTTGAAGTGTAGATTCAGTGATTGAGTCTTAGTTTCCTGAGCTACTTTGTATAGGATACCATACGTCCTGGATATCTGTGTGTGTGTGTCGGGTTGTGTGTGGGTGGGGGGTGTGGGGGGTGGGTGTGTTAGTGTTTGTGTAGATGTGATGCTGTTTTGTTATGAGTGTGTAGTTCTTATATGTAGTGTTTTATAGAAAAGAGGTAAATCGTGTCTATATGTGGGTGTATGATGTATGTTAGCGTATTTGTGGGGTTGAGGACAGGGGTTGTTCTGTGTGTGTTTGTGTGTGTGTGGTGTTTTGATCTCTGGGTAATTGAAGATGAAGAGTGCAGAGTGGTTAGTTGGGTGGTTTTATAAATGTGCTATGTGACTTTGTATGTGTGGAGAGATTTTTTTATGTGTGTGTCACCTGTGTGTGTGAGTTAAGTGTGGGGGGATTGCATGTAACTGGTTATGATCATTAATGAAGCATGTGTGTGTATTGTATGTGTGGTGGGAGAGATGCAATGAGGTGTGGAATGGTGTATAAGAAAAGGGAGGGGGGTAACAGACAATAAGCGAAACATTCACATCCTCCATGAACTTGCTGGGTCCTTCCATAGTAACCACTGCACTGTGGCCTCTATCACACTAAGTCACGTCAAACTATATTTTTCTTTAGTTAGCTCTTAGGTGTAAGTAAACTAATGACTGACCAACCGAATAAGAAGGCAGGCAGAAGACCACACACGAACACCAAGGTTTAATTCACACAGAACCAAGTTTTTGTGCTAAGGGGTGTGTGTGTGTGTGGGTGTGTGTGTGTGTTATGGTGGGTGCGAGGAGGAGAGAGAGAGAGCAGGGGAAGAAAAGAGGGCAGCGCAGAGCGAGCCAGGCCGAGCGCCGTATGTGCGCGAATTTTTAGAGGAAAGAGTGAGACCTGGATTAATGGTCTACAACTACAAGGTCGGCTCATTATGGTGTTCCGAGAGTGCCAAGGAGGAGGAAGAACCCGACAGTATGATGGAATAAGTACAATAGTAGCTTACTTCAATTAAATTCTCTTTGATGGTATATGTACGAAGGATGTTAAAGTGGCAAAGATAAAATAATTATACCAAATGCGGTGACATAACATAGGATAGACATAGTCACGGGATAACAGCAGTAAAAGTAATCAGGGATAATAGAAAAATGTTCGGGGGGGGATGGGGAATTTGAGCGGATAGACACTTCAGAAACAATAAACTCATTACTCTCACACATCTCTTATTCTCGTTTGTAAAAATCCCGGGGGGATAATAGTTCAAACCCTTTCCAACATTACTTTGATATTTTATTCATTCTATATACCTATTCCATCTACCTATAATCAGAAAAAAGCGATTGACCTTCTAGGGGTCCAAAAATTTTTATCGGAGATTCTTATTACAACATCATATGCTGCAACGTTAATAGTCTGCTAGAGCTATGCGTTAAAAGGTTCCTGCACCGTATACTCATAGGGGATAAAAAATGAAGACCTGTTTTGTGACCTGTGCCCGAGCGGAGTGATTTTAAATCTGAATTACTTTGCCTTCAAGCTCGGGAAGGGTAGGGAAATTTGTGGTAGCGCACTAACAAAAACGTCGTGCTTAAAAACCGTTAAAAGAAACAGTCAGTGTCAGATATAGAAAAAAGTTAAAGGGAAGGGTCGGGTAAAAATCATGGGAGCCGATTTGTGTAAAAGTGTGAAAATTGTATCGTGCTTCTGCAATCATCTCTGAAGAAAACTAAATAGGGACGATCACTCTCATCTACTCTCTGATTCATCGTCGTAGTGGGGTAACTCTACTCCACTTCCTCCGTCTCTGGAACAACTCCTCTATCATCTCTATCTCTACTCTCTTCCTTTTCAGTACTTTGAAAAACTGGCCTCGTAAGTGGGATATAAGTGACAAATAGCCAGAAAAAGAGATCCAGAATGGGCGAACACAAGGCAGTGAACAAACAAACTTTTTACCTACCTGTGGATCAACCTGAATTTAAGATGGGAACGCCCCCTGCATCATAACAGGGGTATTGTGTTAGCGCTGATCTACTACACTCAGCACTGGAGCTCACATCTCAGTTTATTGTGGTTATTATGAGATCAAAAAGTGCTGTGAGTCACATGATCAGTTTGTGATATGGCTGATGACTTAGAATTTAAGCTCCACCACCCATATTAGACCAGAAACGGCATAAAAACTTAAGACTGATTCGTGTTACAATATCGACTGTGATACATGTTTTGACTCCATCTGGACTCAATGCAAGAAGTGGCATTGATCGGGAGAAGAGACCACCACACTTCTCTCTAATCATGGAGTGTATTTTATTGTCAATTTCATCACAGATAAAGAGAAAACGGTCACAACATTTTGTTTCTTTTGGGTCCTACTCAAAGTCCAGTCAAGAAGCAACCGGGTTGGGAGAAGGTGTTTATGTTGTTGTTATATTACAACATCAAGTTAAAATCAGAGAGAAATCCGGAAGGAAAAAAAAGGGTAGTGGGAGTGATAGAAAACGGCAAGGGAAGTAAAAAGTCAAAGGGCAGGAAGAAGAGGCAGAGGCATGGTGTGTCTGAAGAAAAAAAGGTGGCTGAGGAGCTGTAGCACAATGTGAAGGGTAAGCTGGGCGCAAGATATTTAAGCAAAACACGGCAGATGAGTGGGATGTGTAGAAGGGCAGGGACGAGGAAATTGACGAAAGGGCGTAAAGTAGAAGTAGAACTAAAGAGGACAATGGGGGGGTGTAAAAATGGAAGTAGGACGTGAGCAAGAGATATCTGAATTCTGTAGACAAGAGCTCCCACTACGGTTTAAGGATTAAGACTGGTGAAGAATGGAAGGGGGGAGGAAAGGGGAGCAGTGAATTGGAGAGAAACAAAGAGAAGGAAGGAGGGAGGGGGGAGGGACGAAGGAGGGGAAAGACAGGGGGAAAGAAAAAGAAAGCAGACAAAACACAAAGCACAAAAGAACCATTACAATAACGGAATCACAGCGGGGGAGACATAAAGGGGGAAAGAATGAGGGTTGGTGCAAGGTGAAAGGCGAAACAACTAAAAAGATAGAGAGCGCAGGAAGCAGAGCCAAAGGGGGGGGGCCTGGGGGGGGGCACCCTGATAGAGGAAAAACCATGGAGCGCAGACGGCAATAGAAAAAGGGGGGAAATGAAAATTGAAAGAGGGGGGGGGGAGGGTTAGGGAATAAGATGAGCAGGGGGGTGCACGGATTATTTAATATCCCGTATAAGAGTGAAGCACGAATCCTTAGTAATTGTGTTAGTCCGGGGTCCTTTTGGCAAAAGGTGAAGAAGAACTGGAAAACACTAGGGGCTGAGAAACTTTAAACTACTGCTGGCGGAGTAAATGCGGTATGTGATTCGACAAGGGATCATAAAAAAGGCGCAACATAGAATATTAAAGGTGTGGACTAGGGATCTTCAGTAGTCGCGATGGCAGGGAGGAGACAAGTTCGCACACTTAAGGGAGTTGAAAATAACAAAGGAAAATGGGTAGGTAAGCTAGCTGGGCATAGAAACACACATGGCAATGGCGTTTATAATCCTTTCAGTTGTTCATCATAGAGTTTAAAGATCTCAGGGGTAGTAGATCTCAAACTCAAAATGATCACACAATGAGGGGTTACAAACTCGAGACTCAGGAGAATGTTTCGCACTGGGGGGGATGTAAGGAAATGTTCGGAAGGTATCGATAACTGGAGCGCGAAAGGAAGGACACGAAGCCTGTTGTGTGTGGTGTGGTGATGGTGTGGGGGGAAAGACACAAGATGTGGCACACGCGAACTGGTGTGGTATGGGGAAGTGAAGTGATGGCAAATACTGGGACTAGGACAGTAGCACCAAAGAAACACAACACAGCACGAGCCATCAACACAGAACACACACAACCCACACACAATAGGCACGCGGGGGGTTAATTATAGAAAAAGTCTAGACGCCACACCACAACAAATCACGGGGAATGCAAAAAAGTGGGATAAATGGCGAACAGGATAACGGGGGCAACGCATAAGAGTTAAAGGAGGGGCGTTTGAAGGGGAACGGAGGGACAGTGCATGAACAGAAATTAGTGTGGAACAAACGAAAGGGGGGAAGGGAAGGGCCTGAAAATTCGGGTAATCTAATGAGGGGTGCAATGGGTGGAGGGGGGGGGACAAACGGGTATTAATGTAATAATTAAATATGTGTGATTAATAAAAGATAAAACTAACGCAAGTTACAGCACACTAGCGGGACAACGACCCCACGCCACTTTTCTCATACTAGTATTTATTATGATGTTGTTTGCCATGAGTTTCATATCATGTTTTAAACCTTCCTCCTTTTCATTTATCAGTGTTTATAATTTATGAGTTAGCACAAAATTTCGACACAGACTTATAACCACACTGAAGTGTCCTGAATGTAGAGAGTATGATTTATCCTTTAACCATTTACTGACCTATGAAAAGATTGAAACACACACACACACACACACACACACACACACACACACACACACACACACACACACACACACTTCATCTTGTAACTGAAATCCATCTGGTCTGAATTTTGTTATTATAAAAAATGAATAAAAGTTTAAAAACAAACAAACGTAAAACTGTAAACAGTGCAAATCATATTTATAACAATTTTAAACAGGAATGAAAGTCGTTTAGAGAGTTAGGGGAAGGGCATAACCCAAAGGGGGACTTGGCAATACGGGTGGTCACATGATACTGTTTCTCAAATCGGAAGTTCCACCTCTCAGCTCCGTCTGGTTCTGGAGTGCTGAATCAGCCACTGTAGTGTGATATCTAACACACACACACACACACACACACACACACACACACACACACACACACACACACACTAAATATAAAGTGATTAAACATTAAATGGAAGTAGATTAAATTTACAGCATTTAGCAAACACTTATCCAGAGCGACTTACATTATCTCATTTTTTTTATACAACTGAGCAACAGTGGCAGCTTGGTGGACTGGGATCAAACTCACAACCTTCACTCTGGTAGCCCAACAACTTAACCACTAGGCTACCACATGCCCCTCATTAAATATAGTGTGTGTGTGTGTGTGTGTGTGTGTGTGTGTGTGTCTGTGTGTGTGTGTGTCTGTGTGTGTGTGTGTCTGTGTGTGTGTGTCTGTGTGTGTGTGTGTCTGTGTGTGTGGTTCTGTGTATGTGTGGGTGTGTGTGTGTGTATGTCTGTGTGTATGTCTGTGTATGTATGTGTGCGTGTGTATGTCTGGGTGTATGTGTGTGTGTCTGTGTATGTGTGCGTGTGTGTATGTTTTTGTATGTGTGTGTATGTTTTTGTATGTGTGTGTGTGTCTGCATGTGTGTGTGTGCATGTGTGTGTGTGCATGTGTGCGTGTGTATGTCTGGGTGTATGTGTGTGTGTCTGTGTATGTTTGTGTATGTGTGCAGTGTGTGTATGTTGTGTATGTGTGGTATGTTTTTGTAGGTGTGCGTGTGTGTCTGTGTGTGCATGTGCATGTGTGTGTGTGCATGTGTGTGTGTGCATGTGTGAGGTGTGCATGTGGTGTGTGTGTATGTACGTGTATGTGTGTGTGTATATGTGTGTGTATGTGTGTGTGTGGTATGTATGTGTGTTGCATGGTGTGTGTGTGCATGTGTGTGTGTCATGTTGTGTGTATGTACGTGTATGTGTGTGTGTATATTGTGTGTATGTGTGTGTGTATGTATGTATTGTGTTTGTGTGTTGTGTGTGTGTGTGTATGTGTGTGTGTGTATGTGTGTGTGTGTCTTACCAATGTTGTCCTTCTCCTTACATGATATGGAGTAGCAGCAGATCTCCCGGTCCTGAATGGCAGACAGGTTCCTAACAAAGGGGCGGCATCTCAATTAGTGATGATGCTCATTATGATTTAGCTCATTATCAGTGTTAATGTATCACACTCACATCCTCTCGATCAGCTCCTTCTCATCCAACGCCCCATGCAGATCCCTCTTATTGCCCAACACAAGAACCTGCAGTGCGCGCACACACACACACACACACACAAACACACACACAAAACACACAAACACTCACACACAAAACACACACACACACACACACACAAAACACACACACACACAAACACACACAGACAAACTATCAAGAACTCAGATGAAGTGCTGATGGCTAACTGTATGAAGTCATTGTGTGTTGTCGCACCTGTGTATTCTCCTACACTGTGTATTAGATTGTGTTGTTGTTGGTCAGTAGTGTGTGACAGTGTTGTAACACTCAGGGGTGTTAATTGGACCACAGTGAACTGAGGTGTGGAACATAAGAACCTGCTGTGCTGAGTAATAAGCATGTAAGTGGTGGTGTGGGCGAGGCATGGGGGGAGTGTGTGTGTGTGTGTGTGTGTGTGTGTGTGTGTGTGTGTGTTGTTCTTTGTGATTATTACTCTATAATAAAGGTATATTAATAGACTCACAGGAATACCCTGAAGCTGCGGTTTGTCTAACAGGTTGTGCAGCTCGTTTTTAGATGCCTCAATTTTCTCCGGATCTGCAGCATCCACCATGTACCTGAAACACACACACACACACACGAACACACAGGCAAAAAGATCAAATATACTGTATGGGGAGCATATGCGTTGTGTGTGTGTGTGTTGTGATAATGTCGCCAATTAATGTTTTACAGTAATGTGTGTGTGTGTGGCATCTACTCACACGATGGCACTGACCCCCCTGCAGTATCTCTCCCACATACTACGGAACCTCGGCTGCCCTCCAATATCCCACAGCTATACACACACACAATAGTGGTATAAGAGTTGTGGTCAGTGCGAGAGCAGCATGTGAAGTTGTGTGTCCGTGATGCCATAAGGATCTCCATAAACATGTAATGTCAACAGATATAGTGTGTGTGTGAAAATTTAAGTTAAGAGTCCATTAGAAGAGCTTTGGGAAGGTTTTCTCCAACATCTGTCACATCTGTACATCAGAACTGGGGCTTTTAAGATTAAACACAAAACTTTAATCAGTGAAAGAATATCAGAGAACTCTCACCTTAATGGTGACGTTTCCTTTAGTGATCTTACGCATGTTGAAACCAACAGTGGGGATCATGTCCTCGCTGAATTGTCCTGACTACACACACACACAAACACACACACACACACACACAGAACTGTTAGCAAACATATCACAACACATTTTCACACTTTAGTTCAAATGTTGGAAGATTTGAAACCCAGTAGGGAGTGAAATTTAGTCCAAGGCTCAGTGTGTGTGTGTGCGCGCGCGCGCCTATGTGTGTGTCTGTAAAGTGCTTATGGTGCTGAAATTACAGTGAACAAAATTAAAGACCAACACACAGATCTGTAAAGGGGCGTGTCTATGTTAACCCTATGTGATTAAGCCCCACCCATATGCAAATTGTTACATAAAAAACTATAAAACTTGTTCTCCTCTGCCTGAAGAACCAGTGTGCGCTAGCTCTAGGCCACACGAGTGTGTTTGGAGTGAACCCCACACTGTGTGATGAAGTAGAAACTTCCAGATGATTTCTTTACACTGACATTCATGGTATTTGTTGGACTTCCTTCATCCAGAAGCAAAGAACATTTCATCTCATTTATACTCTGAGCAATGGAGGGTTGGAGTCTCTGGGATTCACCTTAACCCCTGAACTCCCAGTCCAGCAATTAGAGCGCTCTGACCGCCGCTCAGCTACACGTTACAACAACAACAGATTTCTCTCAGTGTCTCTAAACCCAAGGTCTTAGATGAGGACGTGAGGGAGCAGTGCTGAGGCCTGGTGTGTGGTCACATGATGAGGTGCATGATGTCGACTCACCTCCAGTTATTAAAAGTTCTGTATTAATAAGGACATTTGAATAAAATAGCAAAAACTCAACTGAAACACAAGACTCAAATAAACACACACACAGTGTTAAAAACATATACAAACAGTTATACACAGACACATACTCACTCATCATCATCACCATCATCATCATAGCAGGTTCAGTGAAGTCACATCTGATGTTGATAATGATGATGATGATGATGATCAGACTCCTAATGATAACACACAGACACAGATACACACACAGACACACGCACACACAGACAGACAGACACACACACAGACAGACACACACACACATATACAGACACACATACACAGACACACACACATACACAGACACACACATATATACAGACACACATACACAGACAGACACACACAAAAGACACTCACGCACAGACACACACAGACACACATTACCGCGATCACGTTGACGAATGTGGTCTTCCCGGAGTACTGCAGGCCCACCAGCGTCAGCTCCATCTCCTCCTTCCAGAACAGAGCTTTAAACCAGTCCAGGAGTTTGTTAAATAACGCGATCATCCTGGATCTGGACCTGGACCTAGATGAAGATGATGATGATGAAGGCGGTGGTATGTGTGTGTGTGTGTGTGTGTTTGTGTGTGTGTATCGATCAGCTGACTCCGGCCCGGAGGATGGAGGAAAGAGGAAAGGTGAAGGGAAGATGGAGGGATGAAACCTTCCGGCTGTAACGGAGGGAAAAAGAAAAAGAAGAAGAAGAAGAAGAAGAAGAAGAAGAAAAGCGACAGACAGCTCGGTCCACTGCGGGTGGGTTCCGAATCAAACGCTTTCTCTCTCTCGGTATCTTTGCCCTTGCTTGGGTGGGGTTTCGGACACACAGCTGATCCTAAACAATGCGGGTTATATGGAGAGGAGAAGGACAGAAGAAGAGCAGCGCATCCACACCACCAGAAAACTGCGCCCCCTTTCGCACAACAGGCGAAGTGTCTCCTTTTCCCACCCGTATTCTAAACCCGGAATTATTATCATTATTCACGCACATTCTCCATTTTGTCAACTTTAGTTATGATTAGTGACTAATGACTAATGATTAGTTTTGTGTTAATAGCGAATAAGATCTGAAATTCTCTCTCTCTCTCTCTCTCTCTCTCTCTCTCTCTCTCTCTCTCTATATATATATATATATATATATATATATATATATATATATATATATATATATATATATGTGTGTGTGTGTGTGTGTGTGCGTGTGTGTGTAAATATGTATGTGTATATGTAAATGTGTTTGTGTAAATATGTGTGTGTGTGTGTGTGTGTGTGTGTGTGTGTGTGTGTGTGTGTTTGTATATACATTTCACTCTACAGATTCTTTTTCTGAAATTAACTTGACGTATTTTATTGAAATTTTATGAACCTCCATCACATACTTGTTTTTTTGTGTATTGAGCCAGATGTATAGAACAACACACCTACATACGTGTACACACATCAGCAGGAGCCTGTGCTCAGTCATGTCATGGTGTTTGGCCTGTGACATGAAACTGTCTCCACAACCTCACCTCAGTAACGGAGTTTGGTTCCTCACCCAGTGTGAAGCTCCAACACAGATGTTTCTGTTTCACTTAAGGACTGGTTTCATCCAACATATTAAACTGATGATTATCAGCACTTGCTGGTATCACTGGTTAATCACACACCTGATGATATCACTGGTTAATCACACCTGCTGGTATCACTGGTTAATCACACACCTGCTGGTATCACTGGTTAATCACACACCTGCTGGTATCACTGGTTAATCACACACCTGCTGGTATCACTGGTTAATCACACACCTGCTGGTATCACTGGTTAATCACACACCTGCTGAAACTGTGCTACCTGACTGAGATTGGATCTTAATCGGGAAAGTGGAGGCCAACTGGTGAAGACTCTGGACTTCTGGTTGGACGTTTAAACCTGTTATGTTGAGTCGCTGCTGGTCCTCACAACAAGGCGCTTAAGTCCCAAATGTATAAATAAGACCTATTTATGTCACATCAGTGATAACGGCGTCAGGAAATAGCTTCAGTTTCAAATGGTTTTTTAAACAATATCTGTTTTCTGTTTTAAATGTTTCATGTCACTACTTTATTTTATCTATTTGTTTTGTTTTCACCGGTTTCTCACTCAATTTATTTTACAACAGTATTTTTCATTTAGTGACGAGAATAAATAAGAAATAAAGAATAAAGTCGATAAATGTATGGCATCTGACAGACGTCATTATCCACAGTACAAACACATAAATAAAGGGAAACGAACTGCATTGTGTTTAGGTTCAGATGCGTTTTTTATTCAATAACAAAATTAAATAGAAATATATAACAACTTGAGTCTTTATCCACGTCTTTATCCTCACAGTCCATCACGTGATTATAAATTCAGCCAATCACCGAATAGTGGGCGGGGCATGTTGGAATACAGGTGGGTAAAGAAGCAGTAACGTGTAAGAGGAACAGTGACAATAACGAGGTGTGGAATTTAAATGTGCAGCTCAACACCAACCAACACACCGTGTGTCTGTGAGTAGTGTTGTGCCTGTGAGTAGTGTAGTGTTGTGCCTGTGAGTAGTGTTGTGCCTGTGAGTAGTGTAGTGTTGTGCCTGTGAGTAGTGTTGTGCCTGTGAGTAGTGTTGTGTCTGTGTGTAGTGTAGTGTCTGTGTGTAGTGTAGTGTCTGTGTGTAGTGTAGTGTAGTGTTGTGTCTGTGTGTAGTGTATTGTTGTGTGTAGTGTAGTATTGTGTCTGTGTGTAGTGTAGTGTAGTGTTGTGTCTGTGTGTAGTGTAGTGTTGTGTCTGTGTGTAGTGTTGTGTCTGTGTGTAGTGTAGTGTTGTGTCTGTGTGTAGCGTTGTGTCTGTGTAGCGTTGTGTCTGTGAGTAGTGTTGTTCCTGTGAGTAGTGTTGTGTAGTGTTGTGTGTGTAGTGTCTGTGTGTAGTGTTGTGTCTGTGTGTAGTGTAGTGTAGTGTTGTGTCTGTGTGTAGTGTAGTGTTGTGTCTGAGTGTAGTGTTGTGTCTGTGAGTAGTGTAGTGTTGTGTCTTTGTGTTGTGTTATGTAGTGTCTGTGTGTAGTGTTGTGCCTGTGAGTAGTGTTGTGTCTGTGTGTAGTGTAGTGTTGTGTCTGTGTGTAGTGTAGCTTTGTGTCTGTGAGTAGTGTTGTGTCTGTGAGTAGTGTTGTGTCTGTGTGTAGCGTTGTGTCTGTGAGTGGTGTTGTGCCTGTGAGTAGTGTAGTGTAGTGTTGTCTGTGTGTAGTGTTGTCTGTGTGTAGTGTAGTGTTGTCTGTGTGTAGTGTAGTGTTGTCTGTGTGTAGTGTAGTGTTGTCTGTGTGTAGTGTAGTGTTGTGTCTTTGTGTTGTGTAGTGCCTGTGTGTAGTGTTGTACCTGTGTGTAGTGTTGTACCTGTGTGTAGTGTTGTGCCTGTGTGTAGTGTTGTTCCTGTGAGTAGTGTTGTGCCTGTATGTAGTGTAGTGTCTGTGTGTAGTGTAGTGTTGTGTCTGTGTGTAGTGTAGTGTTGTGTCTGTGTGTAGTGTAGTGTTGTGTCTGTGTGTAGTGTAGTGTTGTGTCTGTGTGTAGTGTAGTGTTGTGTCTGTGTGTAGTGTAGTGTTGTGTCTGTGTGTAGTGTTGTGTCTGTGTGTAGTGTAGCGTTGTGTCTGTGAGTAGTGTTGTGTCTGTGTGTAGCGTTGTGTCTGTGTGTAGCGTTGTGCCTGTGAGTAGCGTTGTGCCTGTGAGTAGCGTTGTGCCTGTGAGTAGTGTTGTGCCTGTGAGTAGTGTAGCGTTGTGTCTGTGTGTAGTGTAGTGTTGTGTCTGTGTGTAGTGTAGTGTTGTGTCTGTGTGTGTAGTGTAGTGTCTGTGTGTAGTGTTGTGTCTGTGAGTTGTGTCTGTGTGTAGTGTTGTGTCTTTGTGTAGTGTTGTGTCTGAGTTGTGTCTGTGTGTGTGTAGTGTTGTGTCTGTGTGTGTGTAGTGTTGTGTCTGTGTGTGTGTAGTGTTGTGTCTGTGTGTGTGTAGTGTTGTGTCTGTGTGTGTGTAGTGTTGTGTCTGTGTGTAGTGTAGCGTTGTGTCTGTGTGTAGTGTAGCGTTGTGTCTGTGAGTAGTGTTGTGTCTGTGAGTAGTGTTGTGTCTGTGTGTAGCGTTGTGCCTGTGAGTAGTGTTGTGTCTGTGAGTAGTGTTGTGTCTGTGAGTAGTGTTGTGTCTGTGAGTAGCGTTGTGCCTGTGAGTAGCGTTGTGCCTGTGAGTAGCGTTGTGCCTGTGAGTAGCGTTGTGCCTGTGAGTAGCGTTGTGCCTGTGAGTAGCGTTGTGCCTGTGAGTAGCGTTGTGCCTGTGAGTAGCGTTGTGCCTGTGAGTAGTGTTGTGCCTGTATGTAGTGTAGCGTTGTGTCTGTGTGTGTAGTGTAGTGTCTGTGTGTGTAGTGTAGTGTCTGTGTGTAGTGTTGTGTAGTGTTGTGTCTGTGTGTAGTGTATTGTTGTGTGTAGTGTAGTATTGTGTCTGTGTGTAGTGTAGTGTAGTGTTGTGTCTGTGTGTAGTGTAGTGTTGTGTCTGTGTGTAGTGTTGTGTCTGTGTGTAGTGTAGTGTTGTGTCTGTGTGTAGTGTAGTGTTGTGTCTGTGTGTAGCGTTGTGTCTGTGTAGCGTTGTGTCTGTGAGTAGTGTTGTTCCTGTGAGTAGTGTTGTGTAGTGTTGTGTGTGTAGTGTCTGTGTGTAGTGTTGTGTCTGTGTGTAGTGTAGTGTAGTGTTGTGTCTGTGTGTAGTGTAGTGTTGTGTCTGAGTGTAGTGTTGTGTCTGTGAGTAGTGTAGTGTTGTGTCTTTGTGTTGTGTTATGTAGTGTCTGTGTGTAGTGTTGTGCCTGTGAGTAGTGTTGTGTCTGTGTGTAGTGTAGTGTTGTGTCTGTGTGTAGTGTAGTGTTGTGTCTGTGTGTAGTGTAGCTTTGTGTCTGTGAGTAGTGTTGTGTCTGTGAGTAGTGTTGTGTCTGTGTGTAGCGTTGTGTCTGTGAGTGGTGTTGTGCCTGTGAGTAGTGTAGTGTAGTGTTGTCTGTGTGTAGTGTTGTCTGTGTGTAGTGTAGTGTTGTCTGTGTGTAGTGTAGTGTTGTGTCTTTGTGTTGTGTAGTGCCTGTGTGTAGTGTTGTACCTGTGTGTAGTGTTGTACCTGTGTGTAGTGTTGTGCCTGTGTGTAGTGTTGTTCCTGTGAGTAGTGTTGTGCCTGTATGTAGTGTTGTGCCTGTATGTAGTGTAGTGTCTGTGTGTAGTGTAGTGTTGTGTCTGTGTGTAGTGTAGTGTTGTGTCTGTGTGTAGTGTAGTGTTGTGTCTGTGTGTAGTGTAGTGTTGTGTCTGTGTGTAGTGTAGTGTTGTGTCTGTGTGTAGTGTAGTGTTGTGTCTGTGTGTAGTGTAGTGTTGTGTCTGTGTGTAGTGTTGTGTCTGTGTGTAGTGTAGCGTTGTGTCTGTGAGTAGTGTTGTGTCTGTGTGTAGCGTTGTGTCTGTGTGTAGCGTTGTGCCTGTGAGTAGCGTTGTGCCTGTGAGTAGCGTTGTGCCTGTGAGTAGCGTTGTGCCTGTGAGTAGCGTTGTGCCTGTGAGTAGTGTTGTGCCTGTATGTAGTGTAGCGTTGTGTCTGTGTGTAGTGTAGTGTTGTGTCTGTGTGTAGTGTAGTGTTGTGTCTGTGTGTGTAGTGTAGTGTCTGTGTGTAGTGTTGTGTCTGTGAGTTGTGTCTGTGTGTAGTGTTGTGTCTTTGTGTAGTGTTGTGTCTGAGTTGTGTTGTGTGTGTGTAGTGTTGTGTCTGTGTGTGTGTAGTGTTGTGTCTGTGTGTGTGTAGTGTTGTGTCTGTGTGTGTGTAGTGTTGTGTCTGTGTGTGTGTAGTGTTGTGTCTGTGTGTAGTGTAGCGTTGTGTCTGTGTGTAGTGTAGCGTTGTGTCTGTGAGTAGTGTTGTGTCTGTGAGTAGTGTTGTGTCTGTGTGTAGCGTTGTGCCTGTGAGTAGCGTTGTGTCTGTGAGTAGCGTTGTGTCTGTGAGTAGCGTTGTGCCTGTGAGTAGCGTTGTGCCTGTGAGTAGCGTTGTGCCTGTGAGTAGCGTTGTGCCTGTGAGTAGCGTTGTGCCTGTATGTAGTGTAGCGTTGTGTCTGTGTGTAGTGTAGCGTTGTGTCTGTGTGTAGTGTTGTGTCTGTGTGTGTAGTGTAGTGTCTGTGTGTAGTGTTGTGTGTAGTGTTGTGTGTGTAGTGTTGTGTGTGTGTAGTGTTGTGTCTGTGAGTTGTGTCTGTGTGTAGTGTTGTGTCTTTGTGTAGTGTTGTGTCTGAGTTGTGTTGTGTGTGTGTAGTGTTGTGTCTGTGTGTGTGTAGTGTTGTGTCTGTGTGTGTGTAGTGTTGTGTCTGTGTGTAGTGTAGCGTTGTGTCTGTGTGTAGTGTAGCGTTGTGTCTGTGAGTAGTGTTGTGTCTGTGAGTAGTGTTGTGTCTGTGTGTAGCGTTGTGCCTGTGAGTAGCGTTGTGCCTGTGAGTAGTGTTGTGCCTGTGAGTAGTGTTGTGCCTGTGAGTAGTGTTGTGCCTGTGAGTAGTGTTGTGCCTGTGAGTAGTGTTGTGCCTGTGAGTAGTGTAGCGTTGTCTGTGAGTAGTGTAGCGTTGTCTGTGAGTAGTGTAGCGTTGTGTCTGTGTGTAGTGTAGTGTTGTGTCTGTGTGTGTAGTGTTGTGTGTGTGTGTAGTGTTGTGTCTGTGAGTTGTGTAGTGTTGTGTTGTGTCTGTGTGTAGTGTTGTGTCTGTGTGTAGTGTTGTGTCTGAGTTGTGTTGTGTTGTGTCTGAGTTGTGTTGTGTCTGTGTGTAGTGTTGTGTCTGTGTGTAGTGTTGTGTCTGTGTGTGTGTGTGTGTAGTGTTGTGTCTGTGTGTAGTGTAGTGTTGTGTCTTTGTGTAGTGTTGTGTCTGTGAGTTGTGTTGTGTTGTGTCTGTGTGTGTGTGTAGTGTTGTGTCTGTGTGTGTGTGTAGTGTAGTGTCTGTGTGTAGTGTTGTGTCTGTGTGTGTAGTGTTGTGTCTGTGTGTGTGTAGTGTAGTGTTGTGTCTTTGTGTAGTGTTGTGTCTTTGTGTAGTGTTGTGTCTTTGTGTAGTGTTGTGTCTTTGTGTAGTGTTGTGTCTGTGTCACTTCTCTAGCTCTTACATACACACACACACACACCTGCTGTAACACACTGCTCTACTGAAACATCTCGAATGTTTATCTGTGTTTTAAACACACAACTTTTGCAGTATTTAAAAATACTTAACCATGTTTATTAATGAACACTTTCCCTCATGTTAAGGTCATGTCGGTGTGTACCAGCTGATTGGCCCATGTCATTGTTCATGTTGTGTGTGTGTGTGTGTGCAGGTCATCACGGTCGTGTGTCTTCTGCTGCTGATGGCTTTGATGTTTGTGTCTGTGTGTAGTGTTGTGCCTGCGTGTAGTGTTGTGTCTACGTAGTGTGTCTGTGTGTAGTGTTGTGTCTGAGTAGTGTGTCTGTGTGTAGTGGTGTGTCTGTGTGTAGTGGTGTGTCTGTGTGTAGTGGTGTGTCTGTGTGTAGTGTAGTGTAGTGTCTTTGTGTAGTGTTGTGTCTGTGTGTAGTGTAGTGTAGTAGTGTAGTGTCTTTGTGTAGTGTTGTGTCTGTGTGTAGTGTAGTGTTGTGTCTGTGTGTGTAGTGTAGTGTTGTGTCTTTGTCTAGTGTTGTGTCTGTGTGTAGTGTTGTGTCTGAGTAGTGTGTCGGGATTTAACCGCATTGTTGCTAACGCTAAATATGGGGTTGTCAAACTAGCAAGTTAGCTAATAGTTAGCTAACAGCTTTAGTAAGTGAGTGTTGGTTTAATTCTACTTTAAAGTGTCGGTTTATTATCGGCCAGTTTCCCTGTGATGAGCTTTATAACATCAGCTGTGTGTTTTCCTTCTGCCTTTCAGATATTCTGCATTATGAAGAATAAAGTACAGTCACGTGATCTGGGATAAACGCCCAAAAGTCTTGGTACCCCAGATCCTGTAAACACCCGACTATTGGGTTCACACACACACACACACACACGCACACGCACACACTGAACACTGTATACGGTTCACACACACACACTGAACACTGTATACGGTTCTCTCACACACACACACACGCACTGAACACTGTATACGGTTCTCACACACACACCGAACACAGTATTCAGTTCATACACACACATACACCGAACACCATAGTGCACTCCCGCTATCCCACAATGCACAGCAACAGTGTAACTTGTCATCGCTCTTTGGTTGTTTAACTGCTCACGTGATCATAAGAAACTCCACATAAGTCCGGGGTCCCGTCTGCTGTCTGTCGCTCCCCTCGCCATGGGCACCACACTGAGTGAACCCTGCATCTACGACAAGCTCTCGGAGAGCATCGACATCCTGCGGCAGTCCGGTTACCGGTACGGCATGTCCGAGAGAGAGATCGAGAAGTTCATAAAGCAGGTCCTGGAGACCAACGAGCCGCGCAGAGAGCCGGCCCAATTCCCCGTCCTGAGGGCCTCCATCAAGGTAGTGAGCTCACCGTCCAGGTCTCAAATCACAGCTCACACTCAGAGGACACTGTGCTGACCATCATCTCCATTTATTAGGTGTACAGGTGTTAATCACAGCACCTGGGGATAAATGAGTGAGATGAAGATGAATCCTAAATAAAACACACCCTAGGTGTCATGCACACAAGCATACACACACACACTCCTTACACCTATACAACACTGACCCACAATCAGTTTGTTATTCTTTCCTTCTTTCACTTCTCAAGCTCTTACATACACACACACACACCTGCTGTAACACACTGCTCTACTGAAACATCTCTGGAATGTTTATCTGTGTTTTAAACACACAACTTTTGCAGTATTTAAAAATACTTAACCATGTTTTTTAATGAACACTTTCCCTCATGTTAAGGTCATGTCGGTGTGTACCAGCTGATTGGCCCATGTCATTGTTCATGTTGTGTGTGTGTGTGTGCAGGTCATCACGGTCGTGTGTCTTCTGCTGCTGATGGCTTTGATGTTTGCGTACACTCAGTGTTTACCTACGTCCGGCTCGGTCGGCGCAGCAGAACAGTACAACTGGTCGTCGCCTCTGAGTCACATCCGACTGCTGTCGTTGCCCATCGCCAAGAAGTACAACCTGCACAGTAAGAGCGGCGCCTCCACTGGACATCTGTTAAGTGTCATGTACACATTCACTCCTGATCCTCTGTAACCCTGCACTTACCCCAATGTCGAGACAGGAAATGTGTGGGCTACAATTTACTGAACTGTGATTTATTAGAGTGCAGAACTTCCTTTGAGTAGATTAACTAACTCTATTAACACACTCTCCACAGACCATCTTTACTGTTCAGAACTTTCTGACCATCAGATGTGGTTGGGTACAGGCAGGAACTGAAGCTGTGAGACTCCAGAAAACAAAAGATCAGAACTCACCTGAGCCTCAGTCAGAGTTTCACAAAAGTTTCAAGTTTCACAAAAAAATATGACTCTGAAACCTGAACGTTTAGAATTAAATGACTTAAAATGCACAGTGAAGGTGTGTGTGTGTGTGTGCGTGTGTGTGTGTGTAGGTTTCCATGCGTGGTGGAGCATGAGTCACACGCTGCTCAACTGCTCTGGATGTTCCACTGTTTCTGCGGTGTTCGAAGTGTCCACGTTAATAAACAATGAGTCTGTTCACAAACACACACGACCTGTGCTAGTGAAGGTGAGGGAACACACACACACACACACACACACACACACACACACTTTCATCACACCTAAAGCACCGACCCACAATAAATGCATTATTTGTTTCTTTCTCTTCTCTCTTCCCTGCACACTCACAGGGTGGAGAGTCTCTGTGTTTGCGGAGGCAGCAGCTGGAGGCGCTTCACTCATCACACTTTGGCTGTCTGTCTGTCCTGATGGAGGAGAAGGAGGAACTGATGTCAGAGGTTTTCCCTCAGGGACCAGCCAACTTCAGCCTTCTCTGGTGCTGCACTGCTCCTGTCTTTGTTACTCCACCTGTCTCCATCTCCCTGACGTTAATCAACTCTCTGTTTCTCTGCAGGAGGGTCGACCCTGAGTCGAGGGATAACGTGTTTCACTCACTCTTTCCTAGTGCACTACTGTGCCCCCTTACGCAGAGTGTAGGAAGGACAGTGCAGCGCTGTCGAGTCACACACAGCACCAGCTCTCAAAGCAGAGTGAGAGAGTGTGCGTGTGTTTGACAGAGTCTGTGTGTGTGTGTTTGAGAGAGCGTGTGTGTGGGTGTGTGTATTAGACTGATTGTGTTTGTTTGACAGAGTCTGTGTGTGTGTCTTTGAGAGAGCATATGTGTGTGTGTTAGAGAGTGTGTGTTAGTGTGTTGATGTCACATCTACATTTTTTTGTTTCAAACATTTGGATGTAAATGTATTGTGTGTGTGTGTGTGTGTGTGTGTAAGGGAGAGTGTGTGTTAGGTTGGTTATTGGTTGGTGAAGGCTTTCCCACAGTGCGTGTTTTACCACATCAGCACTGCCAAACCCACTGCAGCTCCTTTAACTTGTGGCTTGAACCGGGAGATCTGGGTGAGTACACACACACACACACACACAGTTGAATTAAAACAACCTGTGCACAGTTGCATATGACTTGTGTGTGTACAGTGTACGCAGACCCATATTTCTGGCAGCTGGAGCTGTTCCCTGGTCGAGGAGAGAACGTGGTTTGCGTCGGCTCGGCCGTGTCAGACTCCAGCACAACGCCTTCAGCGCTTCACTGTGTTTAGTTTCTTTTACACATCAGTCAGAGAAACCTGAGAGCTCCGCTGTTGCAGTGTTGGACACGTCCCACCCTCTGGCTACACATTTCCTAGCTGTAACCTGGGAACATACAAGATGACCTTTATACTGATTTCTACAGATGATGTGAGGTATTGATCGTTGGCTGTACGATATTTAAGAAACTGAACAGTTTAACACACACCACAACATTAAAGCCTTGTGCTCTGTGCTGCAGGGAAACATTTGTGTGTGTGTGTGTGTGTGTGTGTGTGTGTGTGTGTGTGTGTGTGTGTGTGTGTGTAACACATCATGTGATCAAATAAACCACAGTCTAATGTTTCACATGTGGATCAGAACAAAGCTATGAGAATTAATTCCACTGTACACGTGAAGGAGATTTGGGCACTTTGATTATTTTGGAATGAAAAATCAAGCTGTTTCATGTAAACAAATGGAACTTTGTCATCACAAGCCTGACTCTGATCTGTTAACTTCAAGTTGTTGTTTAATTCATTTATAAAGAACTTGTATGTTTATTTTAATTTTGACTATTAAATGTATTGTGTCTCTGAATAACTCACACACTCAGCTTCCCCTCAGATATAACACAGTAAAGCTGTGTGTGTGTGTGTGTGTACGTGTGTGATAGTGTGTGTGAGAGAGAGAGACACACACACACACACACGCACACAGAAAGAAATTAATGCAGAATTTGCAGTACACATTATAACAGCTCCTTGTTAACTCCCTCTCCTCAGACAGACTGTAACTGCACTGAAGGCTTACATACACACTCCCAATCCCTTTAGTCCCTCAGTGTGTGTCACTGCCTATAAACACACAACCCTTCACTGAAAACTAAACTTTTATTTTGCATTATTGTCTTGTAAAGATTGTTTTTTTTTTTTTTTTTTTAAAAATTGTCTGATTTCAACACATCCATGTTGGTTAATTTCCATCCCATTTAAGGCAAAAAATCTTCCCTTGAATGAGAGAACGGTGTGATGAGGCGGTGATGGTGTTTAAAACAACGATTTGCTCACTAAAGAATTAAGGGGTAAACTAGCTGGTTTTCTCATTAACTAATACAACACTTACCTTTAGGTGAACTGGCTTCTGGGTAATTATTGATGGTCATGTTATAGAGGACTCACCTGAGGGAAGGTGATCATGTTCAACACAGTACTGAAATGCAACCACACTATTATTATTGTCTCATCTCAGTCAAGTGATATTTAAATTGATATGAATATGCATATTTATATATATATAACACACACACACACACACATACAATACTATCTGTTAGAATCTGTACTGGTGGTAATTAGTGATTATAACTGCAGGTATATAAATATAAATAAATATGAATAAATACAGATGTATGTTTAACACATGGTGTGAGTGCATTGATGATTTCCTGCAAATTTAATTGGAATAAAAATTAAATGTTAAATTAAAACATGTAAACATCATTTACGTGTTAACACCATTCAGGGTTTATTAACAAACAAACTCAACCTTTTGCAGTAGCACAAACCTCTAAAGCTGCTGAGGAGCTGGTGGTGGTACAAGAGGGGAGGGGCTTCAGTCTGTGACGTCATAATGATTGACAGGTCAACGGGCACTGAAATGCCTGTTTTTGGCGGGCGAGTGGAGGTGCTAAAGTTCGGGAGAAGAACTAGACCCCTTCTGTGCCACCCACTCACTTTACACCGCGTGTAATGCTGTGACCTGACCAGCAGGGGGCGACCCAGGGCTTTTACACACAAACCTGTACTGGGTCTGGATTGGAAAGTTTTAGCGAAAATAAACGTTAAAAATAAATGTAAATACACGTTCATGTCATTGTTACGTTTCTTTTTTATGGGTTCTTACTGAATCTCTTCATCTGTATTAAAGCTTCCTTAGTAAACGATATGAGACAGAAAGCCTTTGTGTTTAGCCGTAAGCTGCATTAACATTAGCTTAGCCCTCCTCACTGCTGGGATAACCCCCTACACACACACAGAACGTCCTGTTCTGCCTCAGCAACAGCTTCTGATTGGCCGTGACGTCACTTCCTCTCATGGCAGCTATGTTTATAATGAACATTATATTACACAACTGTGAATAAAAACTAGCTTTACAGCAAACATTATTAACACACAAACCCAGGTTCTCTCTGTAAAAGCTCTCAATGGCTTTGTAAAGTGTGTAAAATAATTAACAATAAATATAAAACAGGAGTTATATATATATAACATTCTCTCTTTAGGATGTTCATTAAACTTTTTTAGTGACAGAACAACAAGGTTCCCCTATTTAGGTTCAGTGAAACCTTATTCTGGTATATTTCTGCTTTGTGTTCATTATTAAAGGTGTTAAAATAAAACTGAACCACGTCACATTCCGTCTGCTGTGTTTATGTAGAACATGTGGAGAAAATATTTTTACTGAAATAGTAATAGTGTGTGTGAGGTGGAATGGAATACCTTTATAAAAGAGCGTGTGGGGATTTCCACTTTCTCCTACACACACACACACACACCAGTGTGCATATAGTGGTGGTATCAGTGTGAACAGCAGGGTGGCGTGTGTGTGCTGTATGTTTTTCGTGTTTTACGTGCAGATCAGAGCTGTGTGTGAGAACACAAACTATGATTCACATGCCACTCACAGTTCTCTCACCCACAGAAGAACTGAGAGTACATCCAGTTTTTTACACATATCTCAGTTAGCAGACACACACACACAATGACCAAATGTGCTGATGTTAAATCTCAGTGAGTTAAAAACTGAGTGAGTACTGAGAAATCCTGAGTGCTGTAAACAATTTGTACACAGTATAAATACACACAAGTACAAAGTGTTCTCAACACTCCTCCAGTCAGCTGGCTTTTATGAGATTATGAGTTTGTAGTATGTGAGAAGAACATGCGTCCTTATAACATATGTTAGAAAGACAGAAAGAAAGTCCTCATGCTGGAGACATCCATCATAATAATAATGTGTAACGTGTGTGTGTGTGTGTGTGTGTGTGTGTGTGGTACTACCACATGCCTAATCATTAGTCCTGCTGAAATAAGGGTGTGTGTGAGAATGACATCTGTTGAATGTGTTCAGTGTAAACTCCTCACACACACACACACACACACACACACACACACACACACACACACACACACACACACACACACACACACACACACGGTTTAGTTTCACAGACTCACTAAGTCTGGGGCCAAGAGTACAGTCAGTATAATCTCTCAGATAGGAGTTAAGTATAATGTGAAAAACTCTGAGGTAAATGAGGAGGTAAACCCTTAGGAAGGAAGGATTTCCTGTGTCACTCTGTGAAGAACATAAAAAGAGACAGTGGTGAGAAAGTGCAGAGAAATAACAGTCAGAATCCACACACATTAAAATACCCAAAAATGTGGACAGGTGGAGTGTTAGAGGAATCTGTCTGTGGTTCTCTGTGGATCAAATACAAGAAACAGATCAACAAACTAACAGCAAACAAACATCTCAGTTTCTGTAGTAAACTAGATGATGTGTAAAAAGCAGGACACACACACACACACACACACACACACTTTAAACCAAATTAGGCCACAGAACTGTTTTTATTGTTTGTCTGTGTGTGTGTGTGTGTGTGTGTGTGTGTGTGTGTGTGTGTGTGTGTGTGTGTGTGTGTGTGTGTGTGTGTGTGTGTGTGTGTGTAAAAATGAACATGTTCAGACTTGCAGCTGAACAGGTTGGTGTGTGACCACAGGAACAGGGTGTGTGAATGTGTAAGGAAGAGAGACATTAAACTGTCTCCTCCCCAAACACACACTCAGCTGTTGGGTTTTAAGGTTTAGCAGCTGCTGCGGGTGTCGACCTCCACAACAATAAGAGCTTTGTGAAGTAGAGGAAAGGCAGAGGGTGTGTGTGTGTGTGAGTTACAGGATAGACAGTCTGAGAGTTCAGGGTGAAAACGGAATTATTACTTAATCCATAAACCCTAAATCTTTCTAATTCACACACCTGATGCTAATAGTCCATTCATCAAGTCCACTGCCTTAATATTTTTTTGTTTTTACTACATCCTATCAGTGAGGTTGTTCCTGTCCATCTCTCTGGGTTCGTCTTACACTTCTCTTTGTTAGGAAGGTTCACTATTTGTTTATCAGTATTGTTTTATCTTCACAGACTTCACCATTACTCATGTATATTATATACACACAGTGTTCACTAATTTCTGTTTATGTGTGTTTGTGTGTGTATTTATGTTCAGTGGAATGTACAGAAAGTGGTTAAATGTTTAGAAACTAAACTAAAAACCACCAACACTGTGTGTGTGTGTGGGGTGGGGTGGGTGGGGGCTCAAGATAGCTGCATTTCCTGAGTCTTTTATGTGAGTTTCCACTTAAGGGTTTATTGTTAATTATAGTCATCATTTTACTCTCTCTCTCTCGATGTGTGTGTGTGTGTTTGTGTGTGACATTACTGTCAGATGTCTTTGCCCACATTTAAAAACTTTTGTAATCAAGTAGAGAAGTTCTGTTTTTAATCAGCTGAAATCTGCATCTAACACTTTTATCTTTAACTACAGCCCTGTTTACTACCACTTTACTTACACACACGAAAGTTGGGAGAAACTATTTTACAATATGTGTGGCCTTTGACCCTTTAGCTGCTGAACCCAATCAGAGTGTGTTTGTGTTAGTTACTGGTGTGTGATTGGCTGCTTGCTGTATCCAGGCAGATCTGAGCAGTTTTTAATTCGTGTGTGTGTGTGTGTGTGTGTGTGTGTAAACGTTAAAGCAGAGTGAAAAACTAAATGAAAGTGATGTGCAAATGAAGAAGTGGATGAAAGTGACTTACTTCACACTAAACCACATATATCAGGGTGTTAGAGCTCAGGACATGAAAGAGTTTGAGATCTTTATGATTTTATACACAGAATAAGTCAGAAACAAGCTTTGATATGATGTAATAAAAACACACACTAACACTGCAGTTTACAGTCATGAAACACCCCTGAAACAAGTGATTAATGTGAGGAATCACACAGTGACTTGATGTTAGCGTACACTGAGGGACCGGAGTGTCAGACATCACTGTATCACACCATGTGGGGTTTCGAACTCAGTCTGGTCCTGATTAGCACAAAGGCTAAGGCTACCACCATCTGACACCACTCCTCCTCTCTCCAGTCACCCACAACACACACACACACACACACACACTGGGTCTGGGGTTTGAAGAGCTTCATAGTGAGCATTCTTATGGAAATGACCTCCTGCTAGGCATCGTGTGCGTGTGTGTTTGAATAGGAAGCCTGAGCTTCGTTGTACCATCTGCTCATGACCCACACACTATAAAAGCTGTTTAGAAATTAAGCTTTATAACTTTAAAGCTTTCCTTTCTCGTTCTTAATCTTTTCCTTTATTTTTTCTTCCCTCCCTCCTCCTCTAACCTTTTTAAAACAATCCTCCATATTTGTGCTCTTAATCTGGAATGAATTCAGTTGTGCTTCACGACTCAGCTGAGAATTTAGCTTACATAAATAACATCTAAACCCCAGTGTTAATGTTGGTGTTTACGTACAGGTGATAAACATGAAAAAACCCCCCCCCCCCCCATTTTAAACTGGTTGCCATGGTGAGACCCTCAAACTCACACAAACACACTCACACACAAACTCACACACTGAAGCTCTGAAGAAGGACAACTCGTACTGGAGAACAACTTATTTATAAATCTTTATTGTAATACAAAAATGGCACAAAACTGTACAGTTCTATTATACACAAATCCATTAAAAAAAAAAAAGTGTACAATAAAAGCATACACTGCTTCAGATAGCTTACAAACTACAGTGTCTCCGTCTAAACCCAGTAAACACCAAGCTGCTCAGCAGCTCAGAGAGAAAATGCTACAGAAGGCGAGTGCAAGAGGGGCGCGTTTACTTTTCCACTGAGATTCATTTCATGACATTCATGATGAGGAGGAAGAGGAGCAAGAGGAGGAAATACTTTTGGGGCACCTTTTATATTGCACACAGGTAGAAATGTTCAGTGTTTAAGGCAGCAGTAAACTTCAGGGCTCCTTTAAATTAGCCACTTTGTGCAGAAACAACCACAACAACCGTAAAGGTGATGATGATGTTGTTTATAAAAACAACCTCACCAGTAAGAGATGGAGCGACTGAGCATCGTCTCACACCCAAGCTTTGATGTGGGTGTAAAACAACCACCACCATATTAAAACACACGATGGTGCGTCAGTGTGTTAGGGATGTGCTGATAATCAGTCACACACAAGGTCATCACCTTCATCCTCCCTGAGGAGGAGGAGGGACCCTGCACAGGCAGCAGATTTGGGCAATAAGACCATTACCAGCTTCACATTCCACACAGGAGGAGGTTCCTAAGGTAGGCAGCACTTTGTGGCAGATCAAGTCAAGGAAAAGGAGACACGACAGAAGCTACAGGCTGTTTTCCCTCCTCATAAAACTTGGGATAATCAGTTTTGGCAGGATTCAGAGCGAGTCTCGGCACACGCCTACGGTGCAAGTGGAGGAATGTGCGATCCCTGGAACATTAGGCAGTGCTTTCGACTAGTAAAATAAATGGTTTGAGGAGTAAACAAAAGAATAAATGTCAAGAAATAGAAAGTCTCAGAAAGGTTAAACGGTCCTGTGCACAGCTTCATGTCCTCATGTCCCCTCAGCTCGAGACGGTCATGAGGTAGTGTTTAGGAGGACTGGTCCTGCCGTTCATCATGAAACCCTTCTTACAGTTCAGAGGGTCAAACGGCGACAGTGCGGACGCAGCCGGAGAGGACGCCAGAGGCTCTGCTTCGTACAGGACACAGATGGAGCCGTCCTCGCCGATCCTGTACGACACCTCGTAGGGGTCAATCCACAGAGTAAGCTCTCGGGGGAGGAGCGAGAAGAGCCGCTCTGCACTCAGGCCCATCCGACTCGCTGCCCCACCAATCAGAGGGTCCATCTCATGGTTGATCCGGATGCAGCGGTAACCAGAACCTTTCTGTGGTCTGTCAGGAAACCAGTGGTGCCTATAACGATCTAGAGAAAGAAAACAAAGATGAGGTGAGAACGGTTCTGTGTGGAAAAACCAACAGAATCAGGGGTGTGACCTATAAATAAGCTACAGATGATCAAAACCATGAGACACAGCATGCACTAAGGAGGTGGGGGGACAGGACAGGGACCACTGGGGTACGAGACTAAAACAAACATAACCCACATTGAGGGAAAATATTTACTGCAGACATGTAGGTAACGGTGTAGAACAAAAACACAACAATAATGTGGTGGAGGACAAAACATTAAACCCCACATGAGTAAAGAGCATAAAAGGGAAGTTTCAGAATAGAGAACAAGACAAAGTTATCCAGCTGCAATAAAAACATCTGTATTCAATCTAAAATAGAGAACTGGAGTTGTGTGTGAGTGTGTATGAGTGTGTGAGAGAGAGAGAGTGAGAGAGAGAGAGAGTGTGTGTGTTATGTGTGTGTGTGAGAGAGAGTGTGTGTGTGAGAGTGTGTGTGTGTGTGTGTGTGTGAGAGAGAGAGAGAGTGAGAGTGTGTGTGAGAGAGAGAGAGAGAGAAAAAGAGTGTGTGTGAGAGAGAGAGAGAGAGAGAGAGAAAGAGTGTGTGTGAGAGAGAGAGAGAGAGAGAGAGAAAGAGTGTGTGTGTGAGAGAGAGAGAGAGAGAGTGTGAGTGCGAGTGTGTGTGTGTGTGTGTGTGTGTGTGTGTGTGTGTGTGTGTGTGTGTGTGTGTATACACACTACCTGACAGAGCTTGTTGTAAACAGTCCCTGAACACCTGTAACTGTGTATCAGGCAGGACGCCGCTGGTCCTCAGAAGTCTGACCACAAAACTGACTGCTGCTTTAATCTCAGGCACCATTTCAGCTGCACAGACTGTCTTCATCACACCAGCGTCTTCCTCACTAATGACTTTCAGCTCCTGTTATAAACACTGCTGCTGAACCTTCTGTTCTTCAGGACCGGTTATAAAGTCCAGTGTACAGCTCAAACACTCTGTAAAGTCACATCAACCTAACGGTGACGTCACCAGAAACTCCTGTCTGTCCCCGCGTCTGTGTGTGTCCCTGTCTGTGTCCCCGTGTCTCTCTCTGTATCTCTGTATCTGCTCCGGTCGCCGTTTTTATGCAGAAAATCCAACAAAGGGTGACGCCATTAGATGACACACGTGATTGACGTGCTCTCTCCACCAATGAGGAGACAGAGGTGGAATTCAGTCTGAATTTGATTGGTCGGCGTCATGGAAAAGACTCAGAATTACAGGTTTCAGCGGATTTCCATATACGGAGATTTACGTCAGTCCGTAAGGTCTTATGTTTTCATGACGACAGCGACGGAAACAAAGAGTTTACCGTAAAGCAAAACGGACTGGACTATAAATAAATACATACATTTGGATATAAACAGAAAATCTTCCTGGTTTCGGACTAAAGATGTTTGTGACTTACACATCTCCTTATTGTTCACATCTTTTTGTTCACATCTCCTTTTTGCTATAATACAGTGACATGAAGGCTCGTACAGCAGAACAACACGTGTGTAATAAAAACTGTTTAATGTAATGACTGTTGTGGGACTCGGACACCCTGAGCACAGACAGCTGGGGACATCTGGTGGTCGTCAGTGATCACTACACATTACAGTAACATAAACTGGAACTACAGAATAAAGACACACTGCTGTTTAGAGGAGTGTTTAGAGGAGAGGAGTGTTTAGAGGAGTGTTTAGAGGAGAGGAGTGTTTAGAGGAGAGGAGTGTTTAGAGGAATGTTTAGAGGCGTGTTTAGAGGAGAGGAGTGTTTAGAGGAGTGTTTAGAGGAGAGGAGTGTTTAGAGCTGACAACATGAAGTGACACAGGTGTAAAATATATGTCTCTGTTAGGGACTGTTATGTCATCTATAAGAAATTGTATTAGGTGGTAATTTGCTGTTACTAAATGAAATAAACTTCATTTAGAGGTGTGTGTTGTGTGTGTGTGTGTTGTGTGTGTGTGAGTGTGTGTGTGTTGTGTGTGTGTGAGAGTGTGTGAGTGTGTGTGTTGTGTGTATGTGTGTGTGTGTGTGAGTGAGTGAGTGTGTGTGTATGTGTGTGTGTTAGCTAATAAAGGTACTGCAGCTTTCTGTCACTGCTTTTTTATGGAGTAAACATGTGCCCCCCCCCACACACACACACACTCACACACTCACACACACACTCACTCCCACACACACATACACACACACTCACTCCCGCACACACACACACACTCGCGCGCACACACACACACACACACACACACTCTCACACACACACACTCACTCACACACACACACACACACTCACACACTACACACACTCTCAGACACACACACCACACACACACACACACACACACTCTCAGACACACACACTCTCAGACACACACACGCACACACACACACACACACACACAGTAGGATGCTGTATGGTGTGTTAGCCGGTATGGTATTGAGCCTAGAAGTGTTGATGCTATATTTAGGGCTGCCGCTGTCAAGCAGGATGTAATGACGAGGTTCGAGTCAGGGTCCGTTGCTATGGTAACACATGTGCGGCCCACCGCACAGCTCCACAAGCTTTTAGAAATGATATTCTATGCAGATTCATTTTTGAGTTACCTTTTTAATATTCATATTACAGAACACAGTGGAATTTAATGATTCAATATGACCTGTGTGTGTGTGCTGATGAGTCTAAGAGACTCTTCACACACACACACACACACACACACACACACACACACACACACACACACACACACACACACACACTGATTTTGCACTGATCTTGGCTGACAGATACCCCTTCAGCAATCTCTGTGTGTGTGTATATATGTGTGTGTGTGTGAATGTGTGTGCATGTGTGTGTGTGAGAGTGTGCATGTGATTGTGTGTGTCTGCCTCCCACGCTGATGTGTTTCACTCTGCCATGTCCCTGCAAACCCTCAAAGTCGTGCTCTCAGTCCTGAGGCTGTGTGTACAAGCCACACACACACACACACAAACACACACACACATGCACACACACGCACACACACACACAACAACAGGAACATCACTACACACTACAACTTGCACTCATTAATATTTATGTCTCAATTTGACAATCTTTTCAAAGTTACCATGACAACCATTATGTGTCCATCATTACGGTTAGTTAAAGTTAGATTGCTGTGTTTTGTGCTCAGTGTGAATGTGATTCATATCAAACCTCAAGACACTGAGCTCGCATTAAGGAACCAGATAATCCACAAATTAGGGAGAAGCCACTGAACCCACCTTGACTTAGAATAAGAAAAGAAGTAGTAGAGTAATAGTAAGTAATAATGAGCAATTCATCACACACACACACACACACACACACACACACACACACACACACACACACACACACACACACACACACACACACACACACACCATTAATAATCATTCACTCAGGCTTGATTACAGGGCATTATTCATTTCTGAACACTTTTTAATTTACAGATGCTGTGATTGTGTGTGTGTGTGTGTGTGTGTGTGTGTGTGTGTGTGTGTGTGTGTGTGTGTGTGTGTGTGATGAATTGCTCATGACTGTGTCTCTAACAGCATGATGAGAGATTGACAGGAGAGGATAAGGGAGAGAGAGCCTGGAAATTGCAGAAGTAAGACAGGAAAGAAAATTTGAGAAATTGTATTAATGGTGAAAAAGAGAGAGAGAGAGAGAGAGAGAGAGAGAGAGAGAGAGAGAGAGAGAGAATCACACACACAGAGAGACAGAGAGAGAGAGAGAGAGAGAGAGAGAGAGAGAGAGAAAGAGAGAGAACTATGTACATATATCCTTTGTGTAATGAATACTGCCTGAGCCTCTCTGACCAATCACAGCTCAGTAAAGACCCACAGACATGATCATCGACCAATCAGAGCACACATGCAAACGATTTGACGCTCCAGCAACAGTTACTACACTGATGAGAGCAGCTTTATAAGGGCGGAGCTTAATGACTTCGTCAGCCAATGGGCGGGAAGAAAGAAAAGGGGTGGTGCCATGTCCAATGACTGGCAGCAGGGAGAGACAGATTCAGAGGGAGGGAAGGAGAAGAAGGAGGCTTCCATCTCATCCACCTCTCTCTCTCTCTCTCTCTCTCTCTCTCTCCTCCTTCAGCATCTGCATCTCATCGAGCATTCTCCTCTGTCTCTCCTGTGTGAGTATGAGTGTGTGAGTGTGTGTGTGTGTGAGAGTGTGTGTGTGTGTGTGTGTTACAGTGGAGAATATTTCTCTGCATCTCTCTGCTGGTACTTAGAGACTGTGCCCATCCGTTGCCTTGGCGATGGGCTGTAGGCTGTCAGGGCCGTGGATGAGCGACGGAACAATGGGGGTGAGTGTTCAATCTGTGTGTGTGTGTGTGTGTGTGTGTGTGTGTGTGTTTAAAGATGTGGACTGATCCTGTGGTCACGATGCAGTAGGTAATGCTAACAAGAATACTTGCCTACATGTATCTGTGTGTGTTGGCGTGATCTCTGCAGTCATATACATACACACACCTGTGTACAGTGTTGTAAGTGTTTATTTATGCATTTCGTCTTACTTAGAATTACTTAAACACACACACACACATACACACACACGTATAATTATGTAGAGTACAGAAGTACACTTGGCAGGCTGGATGTGGATGCTGAGCTGTGCTGAAAGAGAAGGTCGTTACTGTGAGCCTATTAGCTTAATGACTAATTAACAGAACATATATGAGATTAACACATACAGAAATTCGGCCAAAGCCTCAGACAGGAAGAGGCTCGATGCTTTTATTCTCTACAACTTTATAGCATTTAAAAATTCTGGTATTACAATACACTGTTTAATCTAAATATGTAACTGCATGTGTCAATATTTCTGCAGTCTGCTCCTTACATCTCATGTACAGTATGTGTGTGTTTTAGGTAAGTGCACAAGATCTGAGGTATATACGGAACCATGAGGCTCTACGGATCTTGGCCAGCTGCGAGCAACCAATCACAGTGCAGATTGAAGGGGGAAGGGGGCGGAGCTTACAGTATCATAGATCATCAGACAGCAGCACACAGACAAAGCAACCATGGGACAATGTCTCCTCCGACAGGTGTGTGTGTGTGTGTGTGTGTGTGTGTGTGTGTGTGTGTGTGTGTGTGTGTGTGTGTGATTAGCTAATGATACCACAGAAGATCATTGGTATCATGACTGGATGTTAGCGTGACATGCCGTGTCCCCGTTCTCAGGAGGTCGGAGAAACTCGGGGCTTTTAATAAACCATGGTCTAATTTTAATAAACAGGCTGCTGCCAGATTCTGTGGGATTTAAAGAGAGGTGTGAAGAGACGGCAGGCGTGTGGAGGAGGAGGAGATGATTTACAGATACACTTCACTTCACACAATCAGGACCTGTCACTCACTCACAAAACACCTCCTACTTTTATAATCAAATGGTTTTTATATTTTCTTTTCATTCAAGGTGCAGAAATGAATTAGAGAATGAAATAAATCACCTGTGAGGTGTCTGTATGAGTGTCAGACATCTGGATCCTGATGTTTCCTGCTTCTTTCTGGTGTGTGTGTGTGGTGGTGAAGAGAGATTCTCTCGTCTGATGTTCTTAGTCAGATTGAAGTCTGAGGTTTAACTGGTTCTGTGTGTTGAACTGGTCATTGTCGTGTTGGGAGGTGAGCTCTGCCCCCCAGTCTCGTGACTGGACTAGGTTTCCCTCCAGCATGCTTCACTGGGGCGTTGTGTTGGGGTTCCACCTCTGGTTCAGGCTGTGGATGAGCTGCTCCATCTGAGCTGTGGATCTCACCAGAGTTCTACTTGTCCTCTTGGTTGTGTCCCAGACTCATCCCTTCTTTCTGTCACATTCTCCTGTCACACTCTTGTCAGTAAGAGATTTGATGTTGCTCTGAGGGAGATTCAGACTTCTGCATTTAAAAAAAAATCCTGTTCTGTAGCACGAGCAGCGAACTGAACCTCCTGTACACACCGTGTCCTGGGGTGTGTTAGCCTTCACCCTCACGGCTGGACACTGTGTGTGCTAGAGCACAGCTGGAGCTAGCATGTGGATGGGAACTAGTGTGTGTGTGTGTGTGTGTGTGTGTGTGTGTGTGTGTGTGTGTGTGTGTGTGTGTGTGTGTGTGTGTGTGTGTGTGTGTGTGCTGGTGCGAGAGGATAAACTGTTCCTGCTGCAGGCTAACACACACACACACACACACACACACACACACACACTGTTGTATTTACAGAGTCAGTTTTCTTCTGCAGAAACGAGGTCAGACTCAAAACATGCAATGTTACTGCAGCTGAGAAAGACAGCTCATACACACACTCTCACACACTCACTCTCTCACACTCACATTCACTCTCACACACACACTCTCACACACTCTCACACACACACACTCACATACTGCTGTAGCCTCTCTCTCGGTCATTCTGTTTCTCTATCATTCTGTCTCTCTATCATTCTGTGTTGATTCTTTAGAGAGGTTTTGTATGTAATTGTATATAATACACAGTTGTGTGGAGGTGTGTGTGGATTTGGTAATGCTGCCTTCTGATTGGCTGATGTATATGCTTCCTTCAGGCCCTGCTACAGTCACATGACCCTGCCTGGTAACCATGGAGATGGAGGAAGATATGAGTATCTCCCAAACACTCCGCAAGACCTAGAGGACATGCAAGCAGTTCCACGTCATGTAGGTGCAGTGTGTGTGTGTGTGTGTGTGAGAGAGAGAGTGTGTGTGTGTGTGTCAGAGAGTGTGTGTGTGTGTGTGTGTGTGAGAGAGGGAGCGTGTGTGTGTGTGTGTGTGTGTGTGTGTGTGTGAACAGAACCGACACACTCCACCTAAATTATATCACTCACCTCTTTCCTTCAACAGTCCATCTCAAATGTCTCTCCCCAGTATTTAGCAGATGCCCTCATATCCAGAGACACTTACATTTTATCTGATTTTATACAACTGAGCAATTGAGGGTTAAGGGCCTTGCTCAGGGGCCCAGCAGTGGCAGCTTGGTGGACGTGGGAACCGAACCTTTTGATTGGTGGCCCAGCACCTTAACCACATCCCATAATCCTTCTACTTTTTCCCATCCTCACATCTCTCTCTCTCTCTCTCTCTCTCTCTCTTTAGCTTTTAATCCATAACCCTTTTTTCTCTGTCAGGATCCTGAGTTCTCTCCTAAAGCTGCTCAGAAACAGAACTGTCTCCTCTCATGCTGCAACTCCAACATGGAGGAGCCGAGCAGCTTCCAGAGCCAGGTCAGTTAGCACAGTGTGGGTGTGTGTTAAGTGTTCGGTCCTGATTAAAGGAGATTAATCATGTTATTAAACACTGATTAAATTGAACAGAACAATGAGACTGTTGGATTGTAAAATCATTCACTGCCTCGAACACCAAATGTTAGGCAGATATGTTGAGTGTTGCTAAGCAACCACATGCCATTAATCATCAAGACGCTGTGATAAAAAGAGCTGAGTGAAGAGTGAAGATGTGTTTTACACACCGCCGGCATTCAGAGGGAATCACTGCCTCCACGGACCATCATAGTGAAATATTATTCAAAATATTCAATCTCAATATCCAACAATTAAAGAGAAAATGACAGAAGACAATTATTGTTCTAACGATTGTTTATTATTATTAATGCTTGTAGACAGAGGATGAGGACTGCGTGTTGGAGAAGAAACTCGGATATCTCCCCCTCCATCATGAGCTGGACAGCGGCCTCGGCTGGACGGATGGCAGCTTCCACCAGGGGGAGCTCTCAGGGGTGGAGACCGAGGAGGGGTTAGAAGAGTGCCACACCCACCAGGGGGGTCGGGGAGCACGAGTACGAGGAGGATCACCTTCGTCTGAGTCGTTCATTTCATCAGAGCTGAGTGACTCGGGCTTCTACAGCGTGAGCACAGCTGAATTCCTGCGCTTTCAGCGTCTGCTGGAGAAACGCATGCGGGTGTATAACTCACGCCTCCACCACCAGGGGGAGCTGCAGAACCTGTGCATAGACACACAGAAAGCACACCGTGAGCTGGAGGCCATCCCCGAGGCACTGGCCACACAGCAGGACAGCGAGTGTGTGGAGACGGATCTTCACCCACGGCAGATGGTCAGGGTTGCGTCCGTGCAGCCGCGCAAAAGCGAGCATCCTTGTCTGAACTGCCACAGCTCAAGCAGTGCCCCTATCTTCTCCACCTGCAGTTCACCCTGTGGCCTGCAGAGAGAGCACATTACTACTGCTGCAGGTATGCTAAGGAGGAGCAGGACACTGCATCACCGCCCGGTTCATGTGGAGCAGCGTAGGAGGGCAAGTCACCCGGCATCACCTAACTACCGCAGCGTGACATTAAACCGCTACGGACACATGCTACAGCAACAGCTAGCTGAAGAAACTGAAGCAGATGTGCTGTACAATGCTAACTACAACATGCACCACGCTAATCAGCCTGTGCCTAATGCTAATCATCATACACATCATGCTAATCACCCGGTTCACCATGCTAATCATAGTACACATCATGCTAACCACCCTACACTCAATGCTAGCTACTTTACACACCAAACTAACCTACACCCTAACCACCCTACACACAATTCCCATCTTGCTAACTACACCACATTACATGCTAATCATTCTGCACAAACTATGCACCACGCTAACTATCTTACACACATCGCTAATCAAGCTGCACACCATGCTAACAATTTAACACATTCTAAACAGGCTAATATTCCTTCACACCCCTATCATGTGACTCTTCCTGCCCAGAACACACAACACACTCGCACCACACTCACCTTACATGCTCCACACCACAGCAACACCCATGCTACGCTTCCCTCACAACACACACAACACACCAATGAGACACACGCACCCTGCGACACACGTCACGACCACTTCCATGTCCCCACCCCATACACACAACACGCCCATGATATACCTGCAGCACATGCTGCATGCCACGCCCACATACAACTTCCTGTCCAAGACTCACACCGCATCCATGATAGGTTAACATCCGACTGCCACACCCACGCTATGTTCCCTGCACAACACACACACGCTACGCTCCCAGCACAACACACACATTACGCGTCACGGACACGCCCCAAGCATGCTATAAGCCAGCCCAGTCTCTCCAGCTCCAATGATGACCACCATTTTGCTCCGCTTCCAGAGTCCTACTGCCATGATAACAGGGGGAGGAGCTTCACTGAGCCACTTACAGGTGGAAGACAGGAATGTGAGAAAGAGACTTCAGGAGATAGAGAAAAAGGGCGGTTCCATACGCTCAGTCACACTCCCTCTCAGGAAGGAAATGACACTTGGCCCAAAACAACCAATCGGCATGGTCCATACAGCACCCTCGAGGGTCACATGACCACAACGACATCTTCAGCATGCAAATCTCCAGCAGGGGCAGTGAACCCGCGGGCGATGCGTAACCAGCTGCTGCGTGAGCGTGCATTAAGGCTAGCAGATGAGCGCAGCGGTGGCATTAGCACAGACGATGAGACAAACGTGGAGATCCGGAGGGCGGGTCGCTATTGGAGCCGCTCAGAACGGCGTGAACAGGTGCTGCAAAAACAACGACAGAAGCGGGAAGCTCTCAGAGGGGGCGGAGCTAACAGCAACACCAGCGTGGGTGGAGACAGCAGCGGATACAGTGTGCTGATGGAGTTGAGTCAGAGGAAATTGAGTCGTCTCAGGAACAGGAAGCTGCTGGACGACTGGACGACGGTAGAGGAGCTGCTGACTCACGGAACACGACTCGGAACTCATGATGAACACATCCAGATCCCAAACTCCCTCCTCACCGTCACCACTGTATAACCACACACACACACACACACACACACACACACACACACACACACACACACACACACACACACACAGTGTGGCATCATGGGAAATTTACTCAGCTATATGCCCTCTACCCAGGCAGGAAGGATTCTGATTGGTTACGTGTCACAGCCAATGAGAGCTGAGAGTTCGTTTTTATTCCATTTTGGCTTTTTCGTCATCTTTTTTTTTTGATGACACTCAAAACGCGGCCATTATTTGTTTGTTTGTTTTTTTTATACCAAGGCCGCACTTAGCACACAATGTTAGATTATTAGCTTACAGCTGGCTAACATCCTGCAGCAACATGTTGTTAAAGCACGAAGAGAAACAGTGACATAACCAGCATCTTAAATACAAACTGAAATGTCAACCAGCGTTTTACTGACTGCAAACTTTTACAGACTTTATTACTGAATAAACAAATCAACTCCTTAGTTATAGGGAGTCTATATACTTATAGAGGATGATGCTAACTGCAGGATTTTAGCTTCAACACATCACACACACCTGACAGGTGATTTAACATCTGAAGACATCTGAGTAAATCTCCCACAAGCCTTTGCGTGTGCGTGTGTTTTGCTGCCTTGACCACATGAGGCTACCTCCTGTCTCCATGGTAACTGTATATCAGTGTTTTACAGCTCTGTAGTGTAGAGCTCTTTTAATGAGACACAGTACACTTCAATTCTCCTCACTCACTCACACACACACACACACACACACACACACACACACCCACACGGTATCTGACAGAAGTAAGTGCACCCCTCACATTTATGTAAATATTTTATTATATCTTTTCAGGTAACAACACTGAAGAAATGACCCTGTGGTCCAGTGTAAAGTAGCGAGTGTTCAGTCTGTATACCAGTGCCAGTGCTTTAGACAGTAATGTCTGTGTGTTGAGTTATTTTGAGGGGACTTTACAATGGAGCACAGAGTCGTTTCTTTTTTTGTCACATGTACTTACTTGGTGTACTTACTTCTGTCAGAGATATGTGTGTGTGTATATATAATGTGTGTGTATGTGTGTTTATAAAAAAAAAAAAAAAAGGTGTAAATGCTGCAATCTGATTGGACCACCTAGAGCAATATGGCACCGTGTATACGGCGGCTCTGAGATGCACTGAAACCCCCAGACAATTTATGGTCTCGCTGGTGCTAATGAGAGCTGATGATTTGTTAGAATGAATCAGAGGTAAACTTTCTCACAAGTCAACACATTTGCACAAAAAAATAACGATGTCAGATTTCACTGATTGTCTTCCAGCAATGTGGGCGTGGCTCTTTACAATCTGACCCCGCCCATCACCTGAGACGATCATTAAACCAGTTACTCTGGAAAAAAGCATCCAAAGCCAAACACTATCTCTCTCTCTCTCTCGTACACACACACACACACACACACACACACACACACACACACACACACACACACACACTCACACACAAACAGGACAGGAAGTGAAGAAGCAAGTATGGAAGAGAAGATTAGAAAAATGATAAACAGGAAGTGATGTAGGAGACCAGACAAGACAGGAAGTAGTCATTAGTCAGATCTTTATGAATTGTCATTAGTTATGTAGATAACTATTTCTTGTGCTCACACTTTGATGTCATAAAGAGAAAGAGATTTTTATGATGATTTGTAAATTCTGTGTGTATATGAAGGTGTGCTGGAGCTCCTCAGTGACTCAACCTGACACTTTGATGTTCTTGATGTTCTCATGTGAAACATTTTGCAGTAATATGAGAAAATTTTCTGATTTCACTGATGGGAGTCTGAACATTTTGTCCTTCAGCTTTTTAGTTTCAGTGTTTAAAGAGTTTCTATTTATTTGTGGCTGCTTGCAGATTTGACTCGAGTTTCATTGTACCAGTGAATTTACTAATTTTTTATTCGATTTTACTTGATAAACATCAGGATGTTTTCCTCATTTGCACTGAGACACGCCCTGAAGTGTTTACAACGCCGTCCTTACGGTCGAGACCACGCCCAAGACCACGCCCACACCACAGTTCTCCAGTTTTGTGAGTTTGATGAAGTCACTTTTACTCTCCACTGTTGCACACACACTCACACACACACACACACACACAACGGTCTTGAGGATGGATTCATATTTTTGCCTAAATCGTGGCATTTGATTGGCCACGCCCACACACACCCTACAGGAACCATGTGTTTGGGTTCTCTTTATAAATCTGATGTTCATGTGATTGTAATAAAGATGAGATTTTAATTATCTACTAAAATCTGTATCATTTAGTTTCTCTCAGAGTGTGTGAGTGTGTGTGTTGTGTGTGAGTGTGTGTGTGTTGTGTGAGAGTGTGTGTGTAACTGAGTTTTCATAAGTTTCAGGACAAGTAAAAATCACAGGTGGAACAACATGAGACAAAATAGGGTCAGGGTTAGAGTTAGAGTTAGGGTCAGGGTTAGGGTCAGGGTTAGCGTTAGAGTTAGGGTCAGGGTTAGAGTTAGGGTTAGGGTTAACCCTTTCCTGGCCTTAGTCCTAAAGTGTGAATCCAGCTGCTTCCTCCAGCACGAATACAAGTTCATCAGGAGGATGAAACTTTACTCTTGAACACCTTTATGATTGGTGCCCTGCTACACCTACACAAGTCTAATCCACTGTAGACAGGACTATTAGACAGGACTGGGACATTTCTCAGATTGAAAATGGACTCGGGGAATAAAGTGTAAGAAAAAAATAAGGTTTATACGGCTGGTTATAGGGCTTTAAATGCCTTTAAATAGTTAGAGATAAAACATCTGCCCCAGGGTATAATAGTCATACTCACACCCTCGAGAGAGAGACCTGTAACCTCGAGCGAAAGTGGAGAAAAACTAAATTAGAGGTTATTATAACTGTGTATAAGGACAGTATGTCCAGGTATAGACAGGCTCTAAAAGCTGCTAGGGCTCTGAGCACCTGAGCAAACTCATAGGAAATAACCAGAACAACCCCAGGGTTTTATTTAACACAGTGACTAGATTAAAGGTGCGGTCTTCGATATTTGAGAAATGCTTCAGAAAACTAGGGTTAATGTGTAGCCAATGAGCAGAAAGGGGCGTGTCTTGTCGATATGGGTGGAGCGAGTGTTCAGTGCGCATGTGTGACATTAGCAGAAAGCGGTTTTAACATTGACATGGAGGATAAAAACAAAGAAAGAAAGAGAAGAAAGACTTACGATAAGGCAAGAAGTAGGACGTGTTAATATAGGATCAGCTTTCCAGTGTGGGGTCAGAATTGTTTCGTATTTTTTAAATCAACAAATGCACAATAAGCAAAACGTAAATATATGTTACAAATTTCACAAAAAGAAATGAAATTCACAAATAAATAAAATGGGATTTGCAAATAAAAGAAATTATAAATATATATTTAATTGTATTTATTTGTGACAAATAGGTGACTCCGCCCACCGTTCTGTGCATTTGTGGATTGTGGATTGTGGACCAACGGTCTTGTGGCGCTGACCAATCGTGGCACGGTCTACCGCCAACCAATCACGTGCCACGATTGGTCAGCAATTGGTCAAATCCACAAATGCACAGAACGCGATTCACTAATGAGCAGGAAGACATTCACAAATAAATACAATTAAATATATATTTATAACTTTTTTTTATTTGCAAATGCCATTTTATTTGTGAATTTCATTTCTTTTTGTGAAATTTGTAACATATATTTACGTTTTGCTTATTGTGCATTTGTTGATTTAAAAATATTTGTGAAACTCTTTATTTGTGGATCATAGTATATTTATTCAGAATAACCAAACAATTCTGATCCCATATTCCAGCGCTGGAGAGAACTGAAGGAGCAGGAAGTTGGCCACATATTCACAGGTTGGAGTTTCCCGAGTCGATAACTCCTGAGCTAAACGCTGTTACTACACAAATAACACTTTTCTATCGTAGTAATGTAGAGAGGCAGCTACAACCGCGTTTGGTGTAGTAACAGTTACAGGTTAGCTCAGGAGTTATTGATTAGAATTGGGGTTGATTAACAGTTTTATGCAAAACATTTTTTGCAGGTTTAAACTCTGGAAACATTACAGCTCAGGGGTCTCATTTATAAATCTGTGCGTAGGATCCCTACTAAAAGTTTACGTACGCCAAAAAAATCCGATTTATAAAACCGTGCGTACGCACATGTAAGCAATGTTCCCTTTATAAATCACAGATCACATGAACCAGCCTCAGATCCCGGACTGTACACGCCCATTTTTAACCATAAATAGTCAATGCAAATCAGTGCGCGGGCACGAGAGTGGACCTCGTTATAATGAGTTTCCTCTGCGCTCTGTGTGTTTAAAAATGGGGTGAGGAGCCAGCGTCTCAGGGGTAGCCACTGTCACCTGCAGGGTATAATTATATTAAAAACAAAATTGTTACATTTTCTACTTTTTAATATTGTTAAACTCACCAAGAAGCCAGCCATCACGTAGCTACTGCGCCTGCATTTAGTCGGTTCCCTACACTGTTATGTGTCAAGATAAAGGAATCATGTGTTGAACCAGGCCAGCGTGCCACAATGTTTGTGAGGGTCATGTTGGAGTCACATATGATTTACACATTAATAGAAGGCACATGCTTCTGTTAACATAAGCAAATTCATTTTCAGATGGTGCCCTTATAGCAACATGAGCGCAGTCAATTGCGCCGATTACATTTGGGAAACCAGACATTGCTGCAAATTGCATTTTAATTTCGGCCTGTTCTCACACAGTGTAGGGGAACCTGATGTATCTCGCACAGTGTAGGGGAACCTGATGTACCAACTACCCATATTAAGTATACCATTCCAAACGACAGATATTACATGGCACTCAGGGACGGCTGTGATATACCAGACCTATAGGGTGAGATGATAGATTCCAATAGAATTATTTAATATACGAAAAGGTTTTAGACACAAAGTTGAGGATTACTTAAATAGTTTTTTTAATATAAATAATTTACATGTCTGCCCATTCCCGCTGGAATCAGCCGGTTGCCAAGAACCCCAGAGAGGTGAGGACTTGTATTTGGACTGGGATGGCATGGTTCCGGCGTGTATAAGTGTATAGATCTAAGAGCACAGCTCTAGGGAATCTAAATCGGCTTATTAGCCAGGAAATCATCATGGTCCCTGAAAACTCGTTCTCTCCTTATTCTCCCATTGGCGTAATCCTCCAACAGTGCCAGCAGTGCCATCATGAAGCATTACATACCCAGGTCACCGGAGGATTTATATGTTTCTAGCAATTAGACTGATCGTTAACACCTTGACAAAATCACAGAATTAATTTGTGGGCGAAAATGCAAGACGAAAATGTTATAGTGAACACATGCGTCTTCATGACGGTTTTGTAATGAACACCGTAATAGTTAGGACCGATGATGAGGAGCGATTGTGCGTCATGACTGTGTGGCAGGTGGAGGTCGGTAAGTTATTATTAGGCATTAGGTTATTCATTGGTTGGTGCTGATAGAGGAGGATGGATTATGTCTATATAAACAACATGCATGTGTGACCTAAACGAGCGTCACTTCCCGGGACCCCGTTTCGTTTCTGGTTTATGGACTGAGGGTTGTTGTGATTTTGGTACGTAAAACAACTATCGCTATGCATCTCTTTAAAACACGGATTATACATGTCGGTTTTCTGCAGCTTCGCAGGACGATCGCGGCAACTGTAGTCATCTCCGTGGCTGCAGATATCGTGGCTTTGACTTATTGTTCGTGGTGTGTGTCTCATCTGTTTATGCGACCATATTCAGGTAATGTTATGCATTTTAATGACTGTAATGGCGTGCTGATGTACTTGCGTTTCGGTAGTAACTCATGCGTTTATTGTAGTCAATACAATGCCGTGTATGGGCAGATGACGACTGTTATTTTCCCTCGTGTATCCTGAGCTTCACCAGTTGAATGATTAAACTGAAACTATACTTCGCATTGCAACTATGGAGTATTATCTTCACCTCTACTGACTCCCGGTGTGACACCGAAATCTGTGACCTATCGTATGTTGTGACCTTAGAGGGCGCTGTTGCTAAAATGCACCTTAAAATAGGTCGTCTACAGACGTTCGCTACGTAAACAGAGTAAATGCAAAATCTTGCGTAAATCTTGTTGCGAGAACGCGCCAAGCGCCGTGAACGTTACATTCAACGCGCGTGCCGTCGTGCTGCAAAGAAACAGTTGCATGCGCATTGAACTAAAGCCTCATTTACAGTACTTAAAAAAAACAAAGCTATTCAAATGCTTTTGCATTCTGTTTTCATGATTGCTTTTTAACTACCCTGAAAGTAATTTATTAATTAAGGCTAAAAAAAATGTAGTCAGATGCTGATGCTTATTATTATTATTATTATTATTATTATTATTATTATTATTATTATTATTTTTATTACTACATATTTGAATTAAACAAACTTACAGCACGGTCACAAAATATGATAAGGCATTACAGGTTATAGGCATTAGTGGTGATGCCTAACACCCTCTATAGTATATCCTGAAAGTGATTTGGGTCTCATGTCAACAGAAACAAACTTACAGATAGAATAGAGGGAGGTAACGGATCCTGATAACCTGTAATGCCTTATCATATTTGGTGACCGTGCTGTAAGTTTGTTTCTGTTGACATGAGACCCAAATCACTTTCAGGATATACTATAGAGGGTGTTAGGCATCACCAGAGTGAATATGGAGAACATTCAATTTGGTGTGAAATAGAGAGAGGTAACAGATTCTGATAACCTATAATGCCTTATCATATTTTGTGACCGTGCTGTAAGTTTGTTTAATTCAAATTTGTAATAATAATAAGCATCAGCATCTGACTACATTTTTTTTAGCCTTAATTAATAAATGACTTTCAGGGTAGTTAAAAAAAAGCAATCATGAAAACAGAGAATGCAAAAGCATTTGAATAGCTTTGTTTTTTTAAGTACTGTAAATGAGTCTTTAGTTCAATGCGCATGCAACTGTTTCTTTGCAGCACGACGGCACGCGCGTTGAATGTAACGTTCACGGCGCTTGGCGCGTTCTCGCAACAAGATTTACGCAAGATTTTGCATTTACTCTGTTTACGTAGCGAACGTCTCTAGACGACCTATTTTAAGCTGCATTTTAGCAACAGCGCCCTCTAAGGTCACAACATACGATAGGTCACAGATTTCGGTGTCACACCGGGTCCCTGCGCCTGTTATGGTGGGTCTAATTCATGTGGGTTTTATTATATAAATGTTTTATGGTGACTGGCTAACATGATTAGTTTTCCCTATGTTGTAGAGTGATGGGGGCATGCAGTGACGTCACCGCTGTCTTGTTCTTCGTTCATTCTACGTTCGTGAATGCCATTTTAATGCGGTCGTGAATCCGCTAATGGTGTGGGAGTGCTCTTGCACTTAGATGGTCCAGTTGTGTTTTCATTTAATTGATTTATTAGTTATTTTTGGTTAATTTCTGTATCATTGCCAATGTACTGGTGTGATTATTTGTTTTCTCTCTGTTCCAGTGACAATTGGTTTTGTGTTCTTTATTCTTTAATTTGATTTAATTCTGTTAATTTGTTATTGTGTGTTTGGCAGGCATTAAGTGTCAGCGGTGTTGCCTGCCTAAACCTTGTTAAACATTTTTGTTGGTGTTTGTGCGAGTGTGTGTTCTGTTATTCTGTTTTACAGGAGCTGCAGACCTTTTCTGAAGAGCAGGGCTGAAGTCTTTAGGTGGTGATGGTGTTTCCTCACGGACTGCTGTGATTTACCATGTGCACTGGGGCTTTTGGGAGTGCTGTAAGTTTGCAGTGTACGTAGAGTAAAGGCCTGTACGGCCGGTCATTTAGCCCAGGCTGCAGCTCCTCGTGTTGTCTTTTCTGGACCATTTGTGTGATTGTGGTTTTACAAGTTAATGCATTTTACATTTCCTTTGTCATTAAATGCAATAAACAGTGTTCCATTTTTATACCAGTACCTCTGTCTCCATTGTCCATTTGCCACAAAGTGGGGAACTTGTGCACAGTATTTTCAATCAATTCCTTGGGTGAGATTCCCAGGGTGGCGTAGTCGGGCATTGTTAACCCTTTAGGGTTCTTAAATCACTTAAATTCATTTAATTCATACCCTCCCTCTGCCATCTGGCCACAACTGTATTTGCAGAATTTGACATTTTATGATATAAGTACATTAAGGAAAATATTTAGTTTTTACACTGTTCTGCAGTTCTCTAATAAAAGGGTATTTCATGCTATTCTTTATCACATGTAGTCACGCCATCTCGTCCTGCACTCCCGTTGTGGACAATGTGACTGTGTAAGCGCTGGTCATTCATTCATTCATCTTCTACCGCCTATCCGAACTACTCGGGTCACGGGGAGCCTGTGCCTATCCTCAGGCGTCATTGGGCATCGAGGCAGGATACACCCTGGACGGAGTAGCGCTGATTTATTATTTTATTTTTAATACATTTTGAATTACGTTTGGATTTTACTAGATGTGGCCTAAAACAATCGGCACAAATAACACTGTTGGATTTAATCTTCATGATGTGGATATAACGTATGAAATGGAGTGAAAATTAAATGTCATTAATTCTTATAATCGTTGTTCTCACATTTATTTTCTACAATCTAACTTCAGTTCACGACCTCACCATCTGTGTCGCCAATTCCCTTTGTCTCCAGAACGCACGTCTCAAACTTTGCTTAAAGGTGCGCACATTTTCCCGTCAAGTTTGTTTTTTTATAGATCACAACCTTTGCGGGGGAACTGGTGTACGTACGTTTCCAGCCCCGTTTTGTGCGTACGCACGCTTTATAAATGAGACCCCAGGTCAAAAAAAAAAAACCGTGTTATATAAAAGTTTGTCCCAGAAAGTCATTCCTCTAGCTAAACAAAGATATGGCCAAAAATGTGGAAACTCCAATGGACTAAAGTCTCCACAAGGATTAATATAATCATTAAAAAAGTTTGAGCAGTGTGAAACCTCAGAACCCAGGATTCCCTTTAGCTTGAGTTCATAATGTGAAAACTATAAACAGGTAAAATGGAACCAGCACCGAGATCTCAGGATCCACCTTATAACACACACGGACACACACAGACATGGGGACACTGACCCTGACGGACTGACACTGACACGGACAGACACACACTGACACATACACACACGCTGACAGACACAGAACTTTTTTTATTTCAATCTTTTTATTGAGGAAGTAACACAGTCATGTACAAACAATTTACAGGTATTCCCCTTAAATTTGTTATTTTAAAACACAAAACATTAAGTAAAGAAGGAAAAAACAAACAAACAACAAAAAAAAAGCAACAAAAAAAAGGCATATACAGGAGACAGAAAACACGCAATAAAATAAAAATTAATTTAAAAAAGTGGGGGGGGGGGCAGAATCAATCACATGGTAGCGTCTGTTGCGATTTAAAATAGTCTATGAAAGAGCCCCATTTTTGGTGAAATTTTTCAGAGTTACCCCTGGATGAAAACTTTATCTTTTCCAGTTTAAGCAATGACATCACATTCTGGAGCCACACAGAAACTGAAGGTGCTTTAGAGGCTTTCCAGAGAAGTAAAATGCACCGCCTAGCCACAAGTGACGTAAATGTCAATATATCAGCCTGATCAGGGTCAGTAAACACAGAGTTAACCGGGAGTCCAAATACAGCTAAAAAGGGATCTATATGAACCTGAATTCTCAGAACTTTAGAGAGAATCATGGAATACTGGCTCCAGAAGTTGTGAAGTCTAGGGCAAGAGAAAAACATGTGAGCCAGGTTACATGGGGTACCGTGACACCGCTCACATTGGTCGGTTATCTGTGGATAAATTTCAGATAAACGAGACCTTGAATAATGAACCCTGTATAATACCTTAAACTGAATTAGTTGCAACCTTGCACAGGATGTGCTGGAGCGAATACATGCTAATGCCTTTTCCCATCGCTGATCTGAAAAAGTTATTCCTAGCTCCCGTTCCCAAGACCTATGAAATTTAGCTGTTGAACAGGTGTCTAAATCCATTAACTGTTTATATATTATTGATATAATAGATTTCTTGTTGGGCTTAAGAGATAGCAGCTCTTCACAAAGTTGAGTATTAGGAAGTGAAGGATGGGAAGGGAAGAGAGACGAAGCACAGTGCCGAACCTGAAAGTAGCGAAACAAATGAGCAGCCGGGAGATTCATTTCAGAGGATAGAGTGGAAAAACTTGAGAAAAGGTGATCTTTATACAGGTCCCTAAAACTTTTAATGCCACAGTTTTCCCACTGTATATAGACAGCATCAGTCAGGCCAGGGGAAAATAAGTGATTTTTTGTTATAGGCATTGTGGCTGAGGCTGAAAAAAAACATAATTATTCCTGAATTGCGACCAGATTTTAATACTGGACTGGACCACAGGATTCTTTGTGAAAAAAGATGGGTTAATTGGGAGGGAAGATGTCAGTAAAGCATTTAAAGAAGAGGAGATACAGGACTGGCCCTCAAGCCTACACCATAGCAGTTCTCGTGATTGAAGCCAGTAAGTCAATTTGTGAATGTGAGCCGACCAATAATACAACAAAAAATTAGGTAAAGCCAGACCGCCACTAAATGTAAATCTCTGCAAAAGTGATTTCCTCACCCTGGGATTTTTACCTCCCCACAAAAAACAGGTAATACGTTGGTCCAGTGTTTTAAAAAAATTTTTGGGCAAAAATACAGGGATACACTGAAACAGAAAAAGTAGCCAAGTAAAATGTTCATTTTAATGGCGTTAATACGACCAATTAGAGACAAAGGGAGGGAACCCCACCTTTGGAAATCCGACTTGACCTGACTAAGCATGACATTCAAAAGTGTGCGAATGTTAAAAAATAACTGCCGTCCTTTAATGAAGCCATTCTGTTCCTCTGAAATAATAGAAGGAAGGATTTTTTCAAGGCGTCTCGCCAATACCTTGGCCAAGATTTTTACATCCACATTGAGGAGGGATATAGGCACTATATGAGGCACAAGATGTAGGATCCTTATCCTTCTCTAAGAGAAGCGTAATGACTGCCTGAGAAAGAGTGGGAGGTAAAGAGCCACGTTCTAAAGATTCACTGTATACTAAAAGAAGAAGTGGAGCTAAACGGTCTATAAATTTCTTGAAAAATTCAACAGGGAACCCGTCTGGGCCTGGTGCCTTACCATTATGCATAGCTTTAATAGCCTGCATAACCTCTTCTAACGTTAGGGGCGCATCTAATTGTTCAGCAATGGTGGGGTCAACGGTAGGCACTGCTAAATCTTTGAGAAAAGAAGCCAAATCTGATGCATCAGCTACAGATTCAGACTTGTACAGTGATGAATAATAAGTTTTAAATACATTATTTATTTCCTTTGGCTCAGAAACCATTTTGCCAGCCCTGTCTTTAATTTGAGGTATCAAACGGGAAGCAGCCTGGTGCTTTAACTGGTGGGCCAAGAGCCTACTAGATTTATCACCATGCTCGTAATAAATTGCACGAGAACGCAACAGGAGACGCTCAGCTTCAGTTGTTCAAAGCAGGTCAAATTCAGTCTGTAGCTCAAGTCGTTTCTTTTGAATGCTGGGAGTTGGATTGGCAGCCATTTGCTTGTCTAAATCATAAATGTTTGTAGTCAGATCCTGAAGCTTAGTTTTGCGGTCTTTATTGGAATGGACAGAATACGATATAATTTGACCGCGCATATATGCTTTAAGAGAGTCCCACAACAATGAAGATGAGACAGCACCACTCCTATTAAAAACTATATATTTGTCTATTGCAGACAAGGTAAAAACCCTAAATGCCTCGTCTGACAACAACAAAGAATTGAACCTCCAGGGTGAGGAAAAACGCAGCTGGCCCACAAATTTGATAGTAAGACTAAGTGGTGCATGGTCAGAAATAACAACTGCGTGATAGTCAGACTCTGTGACTTTAGGGATTAGGGAATTGGCAATAAAAAAATAATCAATACGTGAAAAAGATTGGTGCACCTGAGAGTAGAAGGAATATGTCCTGGCACTAGGGTTATAAAATCTCCAAGGGTCTACAAACCCATTTTTACTCATAAAATCCGAAATGGATTTGGACATAGAAGACTGGGTCAGGGTTCGAGGGTTTGAATGATCTAAGGCGGGGTCAATAACAAAATTTAGATCACCAGCTAGTATTAAAAGATGGGTGTCAAGGAAAGGGAGGATACTCCACAACTTGTCTGTAAAACCCGGATTATCAAAATTCGGAGCATATGCATTGACCAATACAGGGTTATTACAAAGAGTGCCAACAACTATTAGGTATCTTCCATTCTTGTCAGCCACTGTCTTTGAAGGAGTAAACTGAACTCTTTTATTGATCAGAATAGCCACCCCTCTGGCTCTAGAATTAAACATCGAGTGAAACACGTTTCCCACCCACGGACATCTGAGTCTAACATGGTCCCTGTCCCTCAAATGGGTCTCCTGCTGAAATATTACATCACTCTTCAGGCGCTTTAAGTGTGAAAATATTCTGGACCGCTTAGTGGGGCTATTCAAGCCTTTCACATTCCAACTCAAAAATCGAATACCAGTCGAATCACCACACTTTCTTCCTTGAGTGCTGGCCATAGCTAACAGACCTTAGTTTGAAAATAGGCTACACATTTAAACAGGTCGTTCCTCCCTCCCCCATAAAAAGAAAAGGTAAAAAAGCGCATGTACATGCGCTGACACACAAAGTAAAATAGACATAAATGTGAACAAACATGAAAAGTGAAATCAACTTCACAGAACATTGGATCGCGTCCACTTCCCACCTTCCCCCCACCCGCACCGCAGATGTCCCCAACCCCAAACAACAGAGACAGCAGTGCAAGCTCCTAAGTGGAGCAAGAAAAAAAGAGAGACGCTTACGTCTGTATAGCTAACCATAACCTATAAAGAAAGCTCCTACAGAGACATTTCAAAATAAAAATAAAATTGTAAGGCACAAGTGTAATTCTAAGGCACGTATACAAAATGAAATAACCCCCGACACTCACTGGTAGCGCGGTAAAAACTGAGTTAAACAAAACAAAGTTATAATTACACTAAATTTGCAAATAAACAATATGTAACCTTCATACAATCAGTCTATTTTGTAATTTTGCTAATAAACGCCTTAGCTTCAGCTGGTGAAGTGAAATCGCGCTGCACTCCCTCGTATGTTATGCGTAACTTGGCTGGATGGAAGATGCCGAAACAGACTCCTTCAATGTCCCGTAGCTGGCTTCGAACCTCATTAAAAGCTGCGCGGGCTCGTGCTGTTTTAGCGGTGTAGTCAGGGAAGACGGAGATGGTCAATGTGTGTAGTTTAATCCACTGTAGCTCCCTGGCTTTCTTGAGGATATTCGCACAGTCTGTATAATAGTGGAGCCGTGCTACTATCGCGCGTGGACGTTCGCCCGGCTTGGGTTTGGGAGCCAGGGTCCGGTGGGCACGATCCACAAGTGGTTCCTTCTCTAGTGTAAATGCCTCCATCAAAAGTTTTGACACATACTCTGTGGATAAATTATTTGGAGTACCCTCCGGCACACCGACAATACGAACATTGTTACGGCGTGACCTAGATTCCAAATCATCACATTTACTCTCCAATTTAACCAATTCTGCAGACATGTACTCCACCGTAGCACGGAGAGTGGCTATGTCATCAGTGCAAGTGGAGAGGGACTGCTCCATCTCGGACACGGTGTCTTTGAGTCCGGTAAAGCTTTGCTGCATAGTGGAAATATTGGAGGAAAGATCGGTTTTCAGTGCTAGCAGCTCAGATTTAATCGAGGAGAGGTTGTCACCTAACGCTGCGTGAAGTTCAGCTTTAAATATTGCTGAAATTTCTTCACGAATGGTGCAGAGAAGTTCGGTCTTGAGAGCAGTAACATTAGCATCAGCCGGCGAGGTCTCACCACGACTCGGGGATGCAGCGCTGGCAACAGGCCGCAGGTGAGGTTGAGAGCCACTTGATATAAAATCAAAATAATTCTTATTCAGAACAAGTTTAGAAAAACTTAAGCTACCAAAAGTGAGCAAATCGTGCCTAAAAATACTGGAGAAACAAACTCTGTAGGAGCTGAGCTCGATGCGACCTACTCCATGATTAGCTAAGCCGGAAGTCGACAGACACAGAACTGACAGACACTGACACTGACACACACAGACACAGACAGACACTGCCACACAGACACTGACAGACAGGCACTGACACAGACAGGCACTGACACAGACAGGCACTGACACAGACAGGCACTGACACAGACAGGCACTGACACAGACAGACACTGACACAGACAGACACTGACACAGACAGACACTGACACAGACAGACACTGACACAGACAGACACTGACACACAGACATTGACAGGCACGGCCACAGACAGACACGGCCACAGACAGACACGGCCACAGACAGACACGGCCACAGACAGACCTGATACAGGCACTGCCACAGACAGGCACTGATACAGGCACTGCCACAGACAGGCACTGCCACAGACAGGCACTGCCACTGCCACAGACACTGCCACAGACACTGACACTGCCACATACACTGACACTGCCACATACACTGACAGACAGACACTGACACGGACAGGCACTGACACGGACAGGCACTGACACGGACAGGCACTGACACGGACAGACACTGACACAGACAGACACTGACACAGACAGACACTGACACAGACAGACACTGACACAGACACTGACACAGACACAGACACAGACACAGACACTGACACTGCCAGACACAGACACTGACAAAGACAGGCACTGATACAGACACTGACAAAGACAGGCACTGATACAGACACTGACACAGACAGGCACTGATACAGACAAGGACGGCTAAAATAAGAGAATGTTACTGATGTATTCCAGGTTCAGAATTCATTTTATTCCAAAGCTTTTTTTTCTTCTTGGACTAAAAAAAAAGGAAGATCCTCATGCAGTCAGCTCTCTCACTCTGTGTCACACACACACACACACACACACACACACACACACACACACACACACACACACACACACAAATATAGGAAGTGGCTGTGGCTTGTAAAAAAAAAAGGGGGAAATAATCAACATGACTAGACAGCTAATGCTGAGAGGAAAATTGTCTAGAGAACAATATCCAGTCTCTCCTTCAATCCCTGTCCATCAGCAGGAAGCTCCATGTTCTGGGGAATGAATCGTGTCCCATCTGTCGTGTTCCCACACTGATCCTGGAGCAGTTAGAAGTGTAACATCCTGAGTTTCCACACACTCAGCACATCTATAGTCTTTTACAGTGTTGAGTCTCCACACAGACAGGGGGCGCCGCAGTCTCACACCATCAGTCCCTTCAACACTCAGTCCAGCCCATGAACATCATGAGGTTTGTACACTGAAGTAACGACACCTCCTGTAAACACAACACACCCAGAAACAGTAAGTGTAACACAAAAGCAAGGCTGTGTCCCAAATCAGCTGTGTGTGTGTGTGTTCTTATCAGGATTCAGTCTACTAATTAATAATCTACTGAACACATATAACTCTGTGGGGGGAAAAGAAGGAGCTTCTCAGTCATCTAATATAATCACAGAATGATGTGAAGTTCTCAACATAAACACACACACACACACACATACTACATACATACCAACGGGTACACACACGCACACGGGTACACACACACACAGACACACACACGCATAGATGGGTACACACACGCACACACACGCACACACACACGCATAGACGAATACACACATGCACACACACGCATAGACGGATACACACACGCACACACACACGCACACGCATAGACGAATACACACATGCACACACACACGCATAGACGGATACACACACGCACACACACACGCATAGACGGATACACACACGCACACACACACGCATAGACGGATACACACACGCACACACACGCATAGACGGATACACACACGCACACACACACGCATAGACGGGTACACACACACAGACACACACACACACAGACACACAGATGGGTACACACACACTTCTCAGGGGGAACAGGACAGGAGCGGAGCGGAGCAGGAAGAACAGGGAGCAAGCTGATAGTAGCTGCGACCAGACACAGGAAGTACATGTGCACAGAAAATTACTGAAACTTTGTTGAAAGCAGCCCAACACACAGAGACATCTCACTCGGCTTTAGAGACAGGACGTCTGGCAGAACTGCCCCAACACACAGAGACATCCCACTCGGCTTTAGAAACAGGACGTCTGGCAGAACTGCCCCAACACACAGAGACATCCCACTAGGCTTTAGAGACAGGACGTCTGGCAGAACTGCCCCTGTGCATTGTTTTGCTTTAAGGGGTGGGGCAGATCAGCCCAGGCAGGGTTGTTGCTTCTGAGCAGACATTGG